>NC_057805.1:496419441-496719441 GCF_018294505.1 Triticum aestivum
CAGCATGCCCGCATGGCCGGGGCCGCCGCGCGGCCGACGCGGCTGCTGCTCGTGCCCGTCGCGGCCGACGCCGCTGCTGCTCGCGCCAGTCGCCGGCGACGCCGCTGCTGGCCCTGCGCACGTAGGCCTCCATCGCTCTGAGCTGACCCGCCGGATGCCCGCAGGGCCGGCGCCGGCGCCGCTCCCGCCCATGCGCGGCTGGTGCCGCTGCTGCTCCTCCCGAGTTCGCAAGGGGCTAGGCTGTCCCGAAGCGCCGCGTCGGACCTGGTGGCCTGCAGGGCTGCGACCATCCAGATCCCGACAGCACCCCCTCCACCCCCCTCCCCTCGCCGGCGACAAGACCATGGCTGGTGTACTGCTATTCTGCTCGCCGGCGACAAGATCCTGGACTTGATTGCTTTTTTATTTTTTTATTGAAGGGCCTCTTGGTAAAATTACAGGGACCGTTTCCTATATCTATATATCCCCCGTCTAACGTCGTCTATCACGAACCGTTACGCCATGTCAGCAAATGCGGGGCCCACCTGTCATAATCATCATTAAAATGGCCAAAATCATGGACTAGTGTTTTTTGCAAAAAATTAGCCTGAAAATTAGTGTTTTTGGGCACAAAACTGTAGACTTGTAATTTCTGCAAGACTATGCTTCAATGTGGATGTTTTCTGCAATTCACTCCCACTCCCTCGCTCGCAGGTCTGCAGCTAGCAAGCTAGTCTGCTGCCCCCGCAGCGCCCGTACGGCTGCCCTGGACTCTGAAGTCTGAACTTCTGTACCGCATTCATCAAAGGGGGCCAGTGGACGGTGCAATGGGGGATCACAACAATCTATATACGGGTTCTGTCAAACCATCATCCGCTCCGCTCTGACTCTCTTCTCCTTCTCACTCTCCTCTCGAGTCTGCACTCTGGAAACAAGGCAATGGCATTCATGGCGGTACTCTACGGTGGTGCCAGTGCGCTTGCAGGACAGGGCAAAATCTTTTCTCCCTACTCGCCTGGCGAGGAGTGGGGATCGAGCTGGGCGGAGGAGGCTTCAATGCGCGCACAGCGAGGGTAGACTTAACGCGCACCCTCTCCCTATTCAGGTTCACCCACTCCTCCCACTTCAATGTTTCAGCCATGTGAGATCGATCTCGCAGCGCGCACTCCCTTGTGCATGCATCGTGGGCCATGGCTTCGATCAGAGCTCCTCAGCATGTCATTTTACCACCACCCTCTCCTTATCATTCACAACTGATCAACTTCTACTAGTTTTCATGTACTCTACCACTAGTATCTTGCGCAACGGCCTTTCATGCCACTGTCACAGTGTTACCCATGTATCTAGATTCTAGGGAGCTCGATCCAGTTCTTGTGATCGACCCCAGAGATCTCGGTCATCTGGCTGTGCAGGGAGCCAGGGAGACACATAATCCTATCTAGGACAGTCATTAGTTCATGGCTTAATGCTAGCTCCGTTTATTATGTTGGTTACCATTTACCAATATGGGTCTATGGTCCATCGGTGTGTCCCCGGACAGTAGTAGTAGTGTTTTGTCCTGCTAGGATGGAGCACCAACCAGGCGAAGAGGAAGGGGCCGGGGCAGAGCCGCAAAGTACAATGATAGTAATGGCCATCCAGTTGAAACACCGGTTATAAATGTGCATCGTATGTTACCACTTGACGTGAGAGAAAGTTTCATTTGCCAAAAGAAAGAACAAGAAAACGAAAGAGAATTCAGCAGATGTCGCTGAGTCCACTTGACCAAAAATGAACGCAGGTAATAAGATAGTTTACGTGTTTACTGCGACTACGGTCAAACATATCAATGTCGAATTCTGTCTGCGTGCATGTAAGAGAATTTTTCTGGTAGTACTATACTCTGGGTGTAACCAATATCAAAGTTTCATGTATGGCTGTACATGTCTACCCATCATTATCGCCAAAAGACCATTTGTAAGTAAGAAATTTACACCATCTATGTATCTATCTATTATAAGTACATCACAGGCTAGAAAATAAGGAAAACTCTAGAAATTCCATTTAAGAAAGCAAAGCATCCCCCATTAGTATGGTGGGCTTTAAAAACTAATTCAAAAGGACCATATTTGATCTTTTTCTTAGAGGTAGGAAGAAATCTGTGTTCACATTGAAAACTAGATGGACAAATAGCAATCCGGCTGCATTACATGTGAGGACGACATGGAGGAAACCAGGCATGTCAAGCAAACTTCATGTGCATAATTTTCTGAACGCGCTTTACTTCGATCCGAACTCTGAATTAGGGAGTTCATCTCGACCGGACAAATCTTTCTCCAAAGCAATTTACAGAACACGATCCACAAAAGTGGATAGTTACAACGTATACAACCATCCACATGACCCGTATATAACATTGTTCAGATAAATTGTTCAGATAAGTAGTATATAGATTTTTATCAGATGAGAGCATTACAACCATGAGACAATGGAAACCTCCATGAATAAAGATTCAGTCAAGGATCATCAAAATGACAGTTGGGAATATATAAAAAGAATAAAGGAAAATATGTAGATGATGTTTCCTCATCTATTATACTATTATTATTACAAGTATACGAGTTGTTAACAAAAAAAGAAGATATATGCTACAAAATTTCGCAGAAGTCAGACACATCTTAGCATCAATTTGGCGGCATCTCTTTTGATTAAGAAACATAACTCTTAGATCATTATAACTCTGGCCATAATTTACTAGATCCATATTTATGTGTGCAAGGAAAAACATTCACGCACATATGCTTCACCTCAACAACGTCACGTCTAAACAACAAGATTCCTATTTAAAATGATTCTTTATTTACAACCAATGATTTAGAAGAAAAAAAAAGTTTGCTCAAGATCAATGGTATTTTATCCATTTGCCTATATAGGGAGCAACAAGAGCTCTCCCTGAAGGAAATATGCCCTAGAGGCAATAATAAAGTTGTTATTTATATTTCCTTATATCATGATAAATGTTTATTATTCATGCTAGAATTGTATTAACCGGAAACTTAGTACATGTGTGAATACATAGTCAAACAGAGTGTCACTAGTATGCCTCTACTTGACTAGCTCGTTAATCAAAGATGGTTAAGTTTCCTAGCCATAGACATGAGTTGTCATTTGATTAACGGGATCACATCATTAGAGAATGATGTGATTGACAAGACCCATCCGTTAGCTTAGCATGATGATCGTTTAGTTTGTTGCTATTGCTTTCTTCATGACTTATACATGTTCCTATGACTATGAGATTATGCAACTCCCGAATATCGAAGGAACACTTAGTGTGATATCAAATGTCACAACGTAACTGGGTGATTTTAAAGATGCTCTACAGGTGTCTCCGATGGTGTTTGTTGGGTGGGCATAGATCAAGATTAGGATTTGTCACTCCGTGTATCGGAGAGGTATCTCTGGGCCCTCTCGGTAATGCACATCACTATAAGCCTTGCAAGCAATGTCACTAATGAGTTATTTGCGGGATGATGCATTACGGAACAAGTAAAGAGACTTGCCGGTAACGAGATTGAACTAGGTATTGAGATACCGACGATCGAATCTCGAGCAAGTAACATACCGATGACAAAGGGAACAACTTATGTTGTTATGCGGTTTGACCGATAATGATCTTCGTAGAATATGTGGGAGCCAATATGAGCATCCAGGTTCCGCTATTGGTTATTGACCAGAGATGAGTCTCGGTCATGTCTACATAGTTCTCGAACCCGTAGGGTCCGCACGCTTAACGTTCGATGATGATTTGTATTATGAGTTATGTGATTTGATGTACCGAAGGTTGTTCAGAGTCCCAGATGAGATCACGAACATGACGAGGAGTCTCGAAATGGTTGAGACATAAAGATTGATATGTTGGAAGGTTATATTCGGACACCGAAAAGGTTCCGAGGTGTATCAGGTATTTTTTGGAGTACCGAGACGTTACCGGAACCCCCCGGGGAGTCCATGGGCCTTATTGGACCCTAGTGGACAAAGACGGCAGCAACGAAGGTGTGGGGCGGCCCCCTAGGCCCAAACCGAATTGGTTTAGGGTTTGGGGGCCCGGCCCCCTCTTTACTTCTCCCCTCCTCCTCTTTCCTCCTTCTCCTAGTAGGAATAGGAAAGGGGGGGGGGCAAACCTACTTTATTTTCCCGTGAGCCTCCAAGCGGGAGATGATGTTACGATGAAACATAGAAGTCATATCATAGATTATTAGTTGAAATCATCACATATCAGCCCATTTGGCCATCTTTTTATGAATTGTTTTCATACGTATATGATCTTACAAGTTTGGCGAGCCCCATAAGTCAGACCATGTCTTCATGCATGTCAGATCACGTGGTGTGGCCCACATGTTCAAATAAATGGACCCACATATTGGCGAGCAGCGCAATTCAGACCATGTTGGCCCTGCATGTCAGACTACATTGGTCCCACATGTCATATGATGTGAGCTCTCATAACCATATTGGGTAACTCTCTATAATTTAAAACATGGTGTTATGAGAACATAACATAACCAATGCTAATCTTCATAATTATTCAAACATATACAGATTTTCAAAAAAAATTTTTGAGAACAATAAGATGCACTTAAAAGGTTTCAATTTCTCCAGACAAACATTTGCTATATTTATATTTTCTCCGTATGAGCTGTAAATTTACAAAAATAATTAAATATAATATATTTTCAATTTCAATTTTAATGATTGATTATACGAATGCTGACCACGACATTGTGTTGGTACTGTTATTTTAACCTAGAAACCTTATTTGAAGTATATGTAGTGCAAATTGAAATTATATTCACTAAATACCTAGAAATTCTTTAATAACTAGATAATGTCAAGTGTTTTGAAAAATATTCCCCACTTGACAATAACAATGTAATGTAGTATGATCCATGTATTAAAATTTGGAGCTAGTTTTAGGTAAATATTCGGGAAGGTACCAAAAAAGGTACCTTAACTTGGAATTTAAAAATAGAAAATGTACACTAATGGTACCTCTCTGACTAACTATAAGACATTTTTAGTTCAATTTGAACTACAAAAACGTCGTATATTTAGTTATAGAGGTAGTACATAACAAGATGGAACATGAAATTCTATTTGTAAATACCGATGTAATAGGAAGTTTTAGTCAAAAGGTTAAGTAAAATGATAAAAAAGTGCGTTGCAGAATACAAAATTTAGTTTTTGCCTTAAATGATATAGTGCAGCCTATAAGAAGCATCAATAAAAAAAGCAATGTACAATTCATTTTGTTGTGAACATTTCATGAAATTGTAAACTCATTCTTATGAGGGCATAACATAATCCATGAAAACTTTCATGATTTTTAGAACACATCATATTGTGTTAAAATATAAACAATAATATGCATGTAAAGGTTTGTATTTTTTCAAGCAAATATTTCATCTGTCTATTTATTTTTCTTGATAGGATCTAAATTGACCGGGTATTCTCGTATACTACACATTGAGTATATTTTCTATAATAAGAAATTAAGAATATTTTTGTGCTATGCTTCTTAAGCTTCGTCAACTACATATAACTGCACTACACTAGAATACCCCTCCACTTACATGCGTCTAGACGGACCCAACCCAACACTAATATGTTTAGGTCTGGTTCTTTTGCAAGATTCTCCTAGAATCGGACCCCTCCCCACTTTATCTCAGAATCCTTAGACCCATTTTGTTTTACAATCCTAGCTATTCAGATTCTAATTAGCTAGAATTGTAAAACAAATCATTGTTCAAGATTCTGGGAGAAGCTGGAAATGGGTCCGATTCTGGGAGAATCTTGCAAAAGTACTGGCCCTTAGTACCCATTAGTAATTAATTGTCAATGTAAAGGGTGGCCGTCTGAAAGGATCGATATAGTTGACTAGAGAGGGGGTGAATAGGCAACTAAAATTTTTTATCTTTTCTTTACCAATTTAAACTTTGCGTCAAAGTAGGTTGTCTAGATATGCAACTAGGTGGGCAACCTATATGATGCAACAACAACAAGCACACAAGCAAGCAAGAGATATAACACGAATAAGCTTGCACAAGTAAAGGCATGAGATAACCAAGAGTGGAGCCAGTGAAGACGAGGATGTGTTACCAAAGTTCCTTCCTTTTGAGGGGAGTATGTCTCCGTTGGAGCGGTGTGGAGGCACAATGCTCCCCAAGAAGCCACTAGGGCCACCGTATTCTCCTCACGCCCTCACACAATGCGAGATGCCGTGATTCCACTATTGGTGCCCTTGGAGGCGGCGACCAGACCTTTACAAACAAGGTTGGGGCAATCCCCACAACTTAATTGGAGGCTCCCAACGACACCACGAAGCTTCACCACAATGGACTATGGCTCCGCGGCGACCTCAACCGTCTAGGGTGCTCAAACACCCAAGAGTAACAAGATCCACAAGGGATTAGTGGGGGGAATCAAATTTCTCTTGGTGGAAGTGTAGATCGGAGCCTTCTCAACCAATCCCTAGAGAATCAACAAGTTAGATTGGCTAGGGAGAGAGATCTGGCGAAAATGGAACTTGGAGCAACAACGGAGCTTAGGGTTGAAAGAGGTAGTCAACTCGGGGAAGAAGACACCCCTTATATAGTAGAGGGATAAATCGAACCGTTATCCACCAACTCAGCCTGCGAAGCACGGTACTACTGCGCCAGGGCCGCGGTACTACCGCAAGGGCAGGCGGTACTACCGCCCGTGCAGCACTAACCAGGACAGCCCACATGCACTAAGGCAGAGGGCGGTAGAACCGTTGTCGCGGTACTACCGCTCCCCTTGCGGTACTACCGCAAGGTAGGGACGTGCCAGTTTTTGGGAAGGCACGGACATATAAAAATACATCCGTGGTAACTTCCGCTGAGTTGGAGTCAATGCAAAAATCCAACATGGTACTACCGCACCAGGCACGCGGTACTACTGCGCAGGCAGGAGATGTAAAAAATTACATCCGCCCTACTTCCGCTCATGTTGCTGTGCCAGCCCAGGACTCACGGTACTACCGCGCGCTTGGGGCGGTACTACCGCGTAGGCGCGGATGTAAAAAATTACATCCGCCCCTACAGCCGCACGAGCAGCTGAGCCTGGCCAGAGGCCACGGTACTACAGCTCCTAAGGAGTGGTACTACCGTGAGCACCTGCGGTACTACCGCAAGGACCTGCGATACTACCGCAAGGACCTGCGGTACTACCGCAGGGGCCTGCGGTACTACCGCTCAGAAGAGCAGTACTACCGCTCAGAAGAGTAGTACTACCGCATGCCCCAGAACAGCAACACTAGGAATCATTCTTTTTGCATACACACGAAGAAATGGATGATGCTCCAAAGTGCTAAGGGAAAGGCAGTGCAAAAGTAGTAAACGTGTACGTGATGATTCCACCCGAACCTTTCCAAAGCGGACCCCGTCTTAATAGTACGACTTTCCTACGACACAAATCCACCGAAAAGAAACATAGAAAAACTCCGTCTTCAATAGTCTTCGAGGGGCACCAAACCCTCTTGTGCCTAGTGATGAAATGTCCGAAATACTCAAGGCACAAGATTAGTCCACAAAAGCATCGTCATCAATCACCAAAACAACTAAGGGATAAATATGCCCTTACAATCTCCCCCTTTTTGGTGGATTGATGACAATACGGGATTTGCACAACAAGGAGATAAAATGAACATGGTCAAACCCCACATCTATAAAATATCGACGGGCTCCCTCTAGATGTGTGCTATCTAGATAAGTGCTTTGGACTGCATGTCACACATACTAGGATCAACACTCCCCCTGTATTTTATAGACAAGGCATATCTTGCAACAACAAGGCTAACTCTAAGCAAGATATAAACTAAGAGCATAATATATAAAGCACAAGATAGCATAAGCTCAATAGGGTATGATAGGGTGCATATGTCTTGCACCATATGATAGAGAAGTCTCACAAGCGCAAACCAAATCAAAGCAAACAAGGTTCAACGGAAACAAAGGCAAGCAAAGCAAACCAAGCACGACAGCACGATACCCGACTCGCAAATCCCTACACTCTCTCCCCCTTTGGCATCGAGACGCCAAAACGACAGAGAGGACACCTACAACACAAGTGGTGGCTCAAGCGGAGTAGTCACTCGCACGCTCTTCATCGGACTCGGCAGCGGGGATGGGCTCCTCCTCAGAATCTGTCCACTTGTAGCCTTGTTTTGCCATCCACTCAGCCTCTAGAGTGATGTGCTCCTCAGAGCCGCCGGAGACTTCCTCGCCAAAAACCCTCATGATCTTCTTATCGCGGCGGCGACTCTCCTTGGAGGCAACGTGAGTCCGGTACTGCCCCTTAGCCTGCATGCAGAACAAGGCCTTCATCTTGGTCTTCAGCTTCTTAGCCCATGAGGGCTTAGTGGAGGGAGGGGCATACCCAGCAGAGCGGTCCTCATCTGCATCCTCCGCCTCACTCTCCTCCCCATCAACAGCCATCTTAGCAGACGTCGCCTCAGCACGAGTAGTAGTGTTAGCCCACTAGGGCTTGATGCGGAGTCTGATGGGGTCATGACGGATCCGGTCAGGGGCCAAAAACTCATCCTGAGGGAATAGCTTCTCCCACGTCTTCGAGATCAAAAGAAACAGGTAAGGTCCATAGATGGGAACCTTACGATTGAACACCGCAAACCAAAGCTCGCACCACATGATGTGGGAGACGTCCAAAGGCTAAGTCTGAGAGCGACGCGCTTCCTCACAGAGAAGCAGCATGTCCACAAGATAAGCATGCACCTTGTCCTTGTCCCCAATGCGTGGGAAGAGAGAGTTGCGGAAGATCCGGTGCATGATGTCAAGGAAAGGGTTCAGAACCCACACCTTCTTGCCACTTGGAAGGAGCTTCTCAACATAATATTGCATGAGCTTGTTCTTGTTGGAAGACTTGGGGTTGGCATGAGGGCGAACTCCAACGGGCGTGTTGAGCCCCTCATCAGGTATACTGAGCAAAGCCATGAACTCCTTCCATGTAGCATTCAGCTGACGCCCATTGGTCATCCAGGTCATCCTCCGTTCCTCCTTAGAGTGAAAGTGTACCGAAGCAAAGAACTGGGCCACAAGCTCAGGATCAAAGTCCAGGTGAAAAGAGATCACATCCTCAATGGCAAACTGCTCCATGAGATCCAAGGCCTCACCAAAGTAGGCACGGTGCTTCTCCTCCCTCATGTGATTCATATCAATCAAGTGCACGTCCACATAAGTGTTCTACTTTCCCTTGATCACATCCAAATAAATGAGATTCTGCTGCTTGGTCCAGAACAGGTCATTGCCTCTGATGTTGGCATGAGGATTCGCATAAGGGTTGATCCTCCTTCGAGAGATAAACTCTGCCAGTGGGATCTCATCCATGCCCATGGAGGGCTCCTTCTGCTTGGTGGCGGTGGTCTTGGTCCTGCGTTGGGGGGCATTGGACCCCTCTGGGGCTTCATCTTGGTTGCGCAGACGCTTGAACCTGTGTCACGGCTGGGATTGAAACGGCGAGCAGGAGCACCGGAGCCACCACCTAAGACACAAAACACAAAACACGCACGAGAAGCGAGAGGGATCAATGCAAAGACCACAGCAAAACAGGTGAAACAAGTAGAATGCGCACTTGGTAATTGCCACGAAGAAGATTTGACAGCAACGGTAGTATTGCTTGTTCGCGCGGTACTAAAATTTTAGTGCCGTTCCTAGTCGCGGTAGTACCGCGCGGCGGCACGGTAGTACCGGGGCTCGGAGCGGCAGTAGGATTTTTGTACCGCGGCTCGCGCGGTAGTACAGCGCCTGAGGAGCGGTAGTACCGTAGGAGCGGTAGTACCGCACCTGAGATGCGGTAGTACCGCACAGCATCAGATCTGAACCAACTGAATCTGAGAACAACCGCGACAACGAGGCGGTACTACGGTTGATCAAATCTACCATGGGACAACATATCAAGTAGAATTTCTATGCATCACTACTCTCCTACATCCTACTCTTGCAAAGATTTGGCCTAAAATCTCACGAACAACATGCATCTCCCCAAAAGCCTAGAAGCGAAAGAGCGAACAAGAGAGAGAGGGATTTGGGGAGAAACCTTGTTCCATGGAAAGAGGATGTGGTGGGCAATGATCCCACCGGTCGGAATCCGAGGAGAGCGGCCGGAGACGGAGATCCGGCGAGGGTCTCCGGCGCCGGTCTTGAGCGAGAGAGAGAGAGGCGACGGGGAGAGAAATAGACGAATGGGTATGGGGGAGTTGGAACTCCCCCTGCCCGCTCTTAACCCCCACGCGCCCTCGGAAGCGCGGTAGTACCGCACGTCATCGTGGTAGTACCGCCCGGGCGGAAGTACCGCACCGTAGTGGTAGTACCGCTCCCCCAGGCGGCAGTAAAAAAATACTGCCGCGCTGGGTGCGGAAGTACCGTGGGCTCCTCACGCGGTAGTACCGTGGCAGGCCGCGGTAGTACCATGAGCTCAAGAAGATGCAAGTTTCAAGAAAGGGAAAAACGAAGTCTTTGCAAGGCAACCTTCAAGCGAACAGAAACACCAAAACACTGACACACGAGACAACTCAAACAAGAAGGACACGACGAAAGGAAGACAAGAGACAACAAGGACTAAGCCACTCAACACAACCTCTCTAAAGAGAGGGTGGTGGCCGGAGCCACCTATGTTTGAGTCAATTGGTATGGCACCGCGAAGAATTATCCTTGGGCCCATGACCAAAGCTCGTCTTTGAAGCACAAGTACCATAAAAATGGCTAATGTGAAAGAGTTGATCAATTTATGCATAATGGGGGGAGGGAGAGTTCATTGAGAGAACAACACTCCCCCTATGTCCATGCCTACACCTAAACAAGATAACATGATGAGTATGGTGGGATGTGCAAGGGTTCAAGCAACATTGCTCGAATCAATGATATTTAGCTCATGCCTTAACTCGCAAAATCTTGCTTCATCCAAGGGCTTCGTGAAAATATCTACAAGGTTATCATGAGTGTTGACGTAGTTTAGATTGATCTCCCCTCGTCTAATGTGATCCCCGATGAAGTGATACCGAATCTCAATATGCTTTGTCTTGAAGTGTTGCACTGGGTTGAGAGAAATCTTGATGGCACTTTCATTGTCACACCAAAGAGGCACTTTGTCACAAATGACACCGTAATCCTTTAAAGTTTGCCTCATCCATAGGAGTTGTGCACAACAACTACCGACCGCCACATACTCCGCTTCGGTGGACGAGAGAGACACAGAACTTTGCTTCTTAGAAGACCAACTTACCAAAGAGCAACCAAGTAATTGGCACCCTCCGGAAGTGGACTTGCTATCCACTTTGTCTCCCGCCCAATCTGAGTCGGAATAACCTACAAGCTTGAAGTTTGCTCCTCTTGGGTACCATAGGCCAAAGTTTGGGGTATGAGCCAAATATCGAAAGATTCGCTTGACCGCCACAAAGTGGCTTTCCTTAGGTGCGGCTTGAAACCGTGCACAAATTCCCACACTCAACATGATATCCGTTCTAGATGCACAAAGGTAAAGCAAGGAGCCAATCATGGAGCGATATACCTTTTGATCCACCCCTTTACCATTGGGATCAATGTCAAGTTGGCACTTGGTGGGCATTGGGGTGGAAGCCGGCTTGACATCACTTAGCTTGAATCTCTTTAGCATGTCTTGAGTGTATTTGGCTTGGTTTATGAAGGTTCCTTCTCTTCTTTGCTTAACTTAGAACCTGAGAAAGAACTTCAACTCTCCCATGGAAGACATCTTGAACTTTGAGGTCATGAGAGCGGTGAATTCCTCATTGAAAGCTTTGTTAAGGGAACCAAAGATAATATCATCAACATATAGTTGGCACACAGACAACTCCCCTTTAACCTTCTTAGTAAAAACAGTGGGGTCGATTTGCCCAACTTCAAAACCACGATCTTGCAATAACTCAGTAAGGTGGTCATACCACGCCCGTGGGGCTTGTTTAAGGCCATAGAGTGCCTTATCGAGTTGATAACATGATCGGGGAAGTAGGGATCCTTGAACCCGGGGGGTTGCTTGACATATACCAACTCATTAATGGGACCATTAAGAAAAGCAATCTTCACATCCCTTTGTTGCAATTTAAAGTTGTGATGGGAAGCATAAGCAATCAACAAACGAATGGATTCAAGGCGAGCAATGGGAGCAAAGGTTTCACCGTAGTCGATACCCTCGACTTGGGAGTAGCCTTGTGCTACCAATCTTGCCTTGTTGCGAACGATGGTCCCATGAGCATCTTGCTTGTTCTTGAATATCCACTTGGTTCCAATGACATTGTCGTTCCCCGTTGGCCTTGGCACCAATCTCCACACCTTGTTGTACTCGAAGTTGTTGAGTCCTTCATGCATGGCATTGAGCCAATCTGGATCTTCGAGCGCCTCATAGACCTTTTGGGGTTCAACACAAGAGACAAATGCGTGATGTTCACAATAGTTTGCCAATTGTCTACGAGTGCTTACCCCCTTTTGAATGCTTCCAAGCACATTCTTCACGAGATTGCCCTTAGTGGAGAGCTTGGATGCAATCTTGGCGGCACGACGCTCCAATTCCTCCTCGGGGGTGAGTCGAGGAGCGGTCACTTGATCATCTTGAGCGTCGTCTTGAGCTTGTTCTTGATCTTGAACTTGCTCGGAGGAGAGAACTTGACATTGGGCATCACTTGGTGTTTCCACACCGTCTTGAGCTTGATCTTGCCCTTGGTCTTGTTCATGAGGATGAGGGCCTTCACTTTGTTCTTCGGAAGCGTGTGGGCCTTGGGTTGGTGATGGCTCTGAAGGAAATATGCCCTAGAGGCAATAATAAAGTATTATATATTTCCTTATATCATGATAAATGTTTATTATTCATGCTAGAATTGTATTAACCGGAAACATAATACATGTGTGAATACATAGACAAACAAGAGTGTCACTAGTATGCCTCTACTTGACTAGCTCGTTAATCAAAGATGGTTATGTTTCCTAGCCATAGACATAAGTTGTCATTTGATTAACGAGATCACCTCATTAGGAGAATGACGTGATTGACTTGACCCATTCCGTTAGCTTAGCACTCGATCGTTTAGTATGTTGCTATTGCTTTCTTCATGACTTATACATGTTCCTATGACTATGAGATTATGCAACTCCCGTTTACCGGAGGAACACTTTGTGTGCTACCAAACGTCACAACGTAAATGGGTGATTATAAAGGTGCTCTACAGGTGTCTCCAAAGGTACTTGTTGGGTTGGCGTATTTCGAGATTAGGATTCGTCACTCCAATTATCGGAGAGGTATCTCTGGGCCCACTCGGTAATGCACATCACTATAAGCCTTGCAAGCATTGTGACTAATGAGTTAGTTGCGGGATGATGTGTTACGGAACGAGTAAAGAGACTTGCCGGTAACGAGATTGAACTAGGTATCGAGATACCGACAATCAAATCTCGGTCAAGTAACATACCGGTGACAAAGGGAACAACGTGTGTTGTTATGCGGTCCGACCGATAAAGATCTTTGTAGAATATGTGGGAGCCAATATGGGCATCCAGGTCCCGCTATTGGTTATTGACCGGAGACGTGTCTCGGTCATGTCTACATAGTTCTCGAACCCGTAGGGTCCGCACGCTTAACGTTACGATGACAGTTTTATTGAGTTTTGATGTACCGAAGGAGTTCGGAGTCCTGGATGAGATCGGGGATATGACGAGGAGTCTCGAAATGGTCGAGACGTAAAGATCGATATATTGGACGACTATATTCGGACTTCGGAAAGGTTCCGAGTGATTCGGGTATTTTTCGGAGTACCGGAGAGTTACGGGAATTCGTATTGGGCCTTAATGGGCCATACGGGAAAGGAGAGAAAGGCCTCAAAAGGTGGCCGCACCCCTCCCCATGGTCTGGTCCGAATTGGACTAGGGAAGGGGGGCGCACCCTTCCTTCTTTCTCCTTCCCCCTTCCCTTCTCCTACTCCCACAAGGAAAGGAGGAGTCCTACTCCCGGTGGGAGTAGGACTCCCCCCTATGGCGCGCCTCTCCCCTTGGCCGACTGCCTCCCCCTTGCTCCTTTATATACGGGGGCAGGGGGGCACCCCAGAGACACAACAATTGATCCTTGAGATCTCTTAGCCGTGTGCGGTGCCCCCTCCACCATATTACACCTCGATAATACCGTTGCGGAGCTTAGGCGAAGCCCTGCGTCGGTGGAACATCATCATCATCACCACGCCGTCGTGCTGACGAAACTCTCCCTCAACACTCGGCTGGATCGGAGTTCGAGGGACGTCATCGAGCTGAACGTGTGTAGAACTCAGAGGTGCGGTACGTTCGGTACTTGATCGGTCGGATCGTGAAGACGTACGACTACATCAACCGCGTTGTGATAACGCTTCCGCTATCGATCTACGAGGGTACGTGGACAACACTCTCCCCTCTCGTTGCTATGCATCACCATGATCTTGCGTGTGCGTAGGAAATGTTTTGAAATTACTACGTTCCCCAACAGTGGTATCAGAGCCAGGTTTTATGCGTTGATGCTATGCACGAGTAGAACACAAGTGAGTTGTGGGCGATATAAGTCATACTGCTTACCAGCATGTCATACTTTGGTTCAGCGGTACTGTGAGATGAAGCGGCCCGGACCGACATTACGCGTACACGCGAGACTGGTTTCACCGTTGCGAGCACTCGTTGCTTAAAGGTGACCGGCGGGTGTTTGTCTCTCTCACTTTAGTTGAACCGAGTGTGGCTACGCCCGGTCCTTGCGAAGGTTAAAACAACACCAACTTGACAAACTATCGTTGTGGTTTTGATGCGTAGGTAAGAACGGTTCTTGCTAAGCCCGTAGCAGCCACGTAAAATATGCAACAACAAAGTAGAGGACGTCTAACTTGTTTTTGCAGGGCATGTTGTGATGTGATATGGTCAAGACATGATGTGATATAATGTGTTGTATGAGATGATCATGTTTTGTAACCGAGTTATCGGCAACTGGCAGGAGCCATATGGTTGTCGCTTTATTGTATGAGATGCAATCGCCATGTAATAGTTTTACTTTATCACTAAGCGGTAGCGATAGTCGTAAAAGCAATAAGTTGGCGAGACGACAACGATGCTACGATGGAGATCAAGGTGTCGCGCCGGTGACGATGGTGATCATGACGGTGCTTCGAAGATGGAGATCACAAGCACGGTGCTTCGGAGATGGAGATCACAAGCACAAGATGATGATGGCCATATCATATCACTTATATTGATTGCATGTGATGTTAATCCTTTATGCATCTTATCTTGCTTTGTTTGACGGTAGCATTATAAGATGATCCTTCACTAAATTATCAAAGTATAAGTGTTCTCCCTGAGTATGCACCGTTGCGAAAGTTCTTCGTGCTGAGACACCACGTGATGATCGGGTGTGATAGGCTCTACGTTCAAATACAACGGGTGCAAAACAGTTGCACACGCGGAATACTCAGGTTAAACTTGACGAGCCTAGCATATAACAGATATGGCCTCGGAACACGAAGACCGAAAGGTCGAGCGTGAATCATATAGTAGATATGATCAACATAGTCATGTTCACCATTGAAACTACTCCATCTCACGTGATGATCGGACATGGTTTAGTTGATATGGATCACGTGATCACTTAGAGGATTAGAGGGATGTCCATCTAAGTGGGAGTTCTTAAGTAATATGATTAATTGAACTTAAATTTATCATGAACTTAGTCCTGATAGTATTTTTGCAAATTATGTTGTAGATCAATAGCTCGCGTTGTTGCTTCCCTGTATTTATTTTTGATATGTTCCTAGAGAAAATTATGTTGAAAGATGTTAGTAGCAAAGATGCGGATTGGATCCGTGATCTGAGGATTATCCTCATTGCTGCACAGAAGAATTATGTCCTTAATGCACCGCTAGGTGACAGACCTATTGCAGGAGCAGATGCAGACGTTATGAACGTTTGGCTAGCTCAATATGATGACTACTTGATAGTTTAGTGCACCATGCTTAACGACTTAGAATCGGGACTTCAAAGACGTTTTGAACGTCATGGACCATATGAGATGTTCCAGGAGTTGAATTTAATATTTCAAGCAAATACCGGAGTTGAGAGATATGAAGTCTCCAACAAGTTCTATAGCTAAAAGATGGAGGAGAATCGCTCAACTAGTGAGCATGTGCTCAGATTGTCTGGGTACTACAATCGCTTGAATCAAGTGGGAGTTAATCTTCCAGATAAGATAGTGATTGACAGAGTTCTCTAGTCACTATCACCAAGTTACTAGAACTTCATGATGAACTATAATATGCAAGGGATAATTAAAACAATTCCCAAGCTCTTCGCGGTGCTGAAATCGGCGAAGGTAGAAATCAAGAAAAAGCATCAAGTGTTGATGGTTGACTAGACCACTAGTTTCAAGTAAAAGGGAAAGGGAAAGAAAGGGAACTTCGAGAAGAATGGCAAACAAGTTGCTGCTCAAGTGAAGAAGCCTAAGTCTGGTCCTAAGCCTGAGAGTAAGTACTTCTACTGCAAAGGGACTGGTCACTGGAAGCGGAACTACCCCAACTATTTGGTGGATAAGAAGGATGGCAAAGTGAACAAAGGTATATTGGATATACATGTTATTGATGTGTACTTTACTAGTGTTTATAGCAACCCCTCGGTATTTGATACTGGTTCAGTTGCTAAGAGTAGTAACTCGAAACGGGAGTTGCAGAATAAACAGAGACTAGTAAAAAGGAGAGGTGACGATGTGTGTTGGAAGTAGTTCCAAGATTGATATGATCATCATCGCACACTTCCCATACTTTCGGGATTAGTGTTGAAACTAAATAAGCGTTATTTGGTGTTTGCGTTGAGCATGAATATGATTTGATCATGTTAATTGCAATACGGTTATTCATTTAAGTTAGAGAACAATTGTTGTTCTGTTTACATGAATAAAAACCTTCTATGGTCATACACACCAACGAAAATGGTTTGTTGGATCTCGATCGTAGTGATACACATATTCATAATAATGAAGCCAGAAGATGCAAAGTTAATAATGATAGTGCAACTTATTTGTGGCACTGCCGTTTAGGTCATATTGGTGTAAAGCGCATGAAGAAACTCCATACTGATGGGATTTTGGAATCACTTGATGCTTGCGAACCGTGCCTCATGGGCAAGATGACTAAAACGCCGTTCTCCGGAACTATAGAGAGAGCAACAGATTTGTTGGAAATCATACATACAGATGTATGTGGTCCGATGAATATTGAGGCTCGTAGCAGGTATCATTATTTTCTGACCTTCACAGATGATTTGAGCAGATGTGGGTATATCTACTTGATGAAACACAAGTCTGAAACATTTGAAAAGTTCAAAGAATTTCAGAGTAAAGTGGAGAATCATCGTAACAAGAAAATAAAAGTTTCTACGATATGATCGCAGAGGTAAAATATTTGAGTTACGAGTTTGGCCTTCAGTTAAAACAATGTGAAATAGTTTCACTACTCACGCCACGTGGAACACCACGGTGTAATGGTGTGTCCGAACATCGTAACCGTACTTTATTAGATATGGTGCGATATATGATGTCTCTTACCGATCTACCACTATCGTTTTGGGGTTATGCATTAGAGACAGCTGCATTCACGTAAATAGGGTACCATCTAAATCCGTTGAGACGACATCTTATGAACTGTGGTTTGGCAAGAAACCAAAGTTGTCGTTTTTTAAAGTTTGGGATTGCGATGCTTATGTGAAAAAAGTTTCATCCTGATAAGCTCAAACCCAAATCGGAGAAATGTGTCTTCATAGGATACCCAAAGGAGACAGTTGGGTACACTTTCTATCACAGATCCGAAGGCAAGACATTCGTTGCTTAGTATGGATCCTTTCTAGAGGAGTTTCTCTCGAAAGAAGTGAGTGGGAGGAAAGTAGAACTTGATGAGGTAACTGTACCTGCTCCCTTATTGGAAAGTAGTTCATCACAGAAATCTGTTCCTGTGACTCCTACACCAATTAGTGAGGAAGTTAATGATGATGATCATGTAACTTCAGATCAAGTTACTACCAAACCTCGTAGGTAAACCAGAGTAAGATCCGCACCAGAGTGGTACGGTAATCCTGTTTTGGATGTTATGTTACTAGACCATGACGAACCTACGAACTATGAAGAAGCGATGGTGAGCCCAGATTCCGCAAAATGGCTTGAAGCCATGAAATCTGAGATGAGATCCATGTATGAAGAACAAAGTATGGACTTTGGTTGACTTGCCCGATGATCGGCGAGCCATTGAGATTAAATGGATCTTCAAGAGGAAGACAGACGCTGATAGTAGTGTTACTATCTACAAAGCTAGAATTGTCGCAAAAGGTTTTCGACAAGTTTAAGGTGTTGACTACGATGAGAGTTTCTCACTCGTATCTATGCTTAAGTCTGTCTGAATCATGTTAGCAATTGCCGCATTTTATGAAATCTGGCAAATGGACAAACAAAACTGCATTCCTTAATGGATTTATTAAAGAAGAGTTATATATGATGCAACCAGAAGGTTTTGTCAATCCGAAAGGTGCTAACAAAATATGCAAGCTCCAGCGATCCATCTATGGACTGGTGCAAGCATCTCGGAGTTGGAATATACACTTTGATAAGTTGATCAAAGGATATAGTGTTATACAGACTTGCGGTGAAGCCTGTATTTACAAGAAAGTGAGTGGGAGCACTACAACATTTTTGATAAGTATATGTGAATGACATATTGTTGATCGGAAATAATGTAGAATTATTCTGCAAAGCATAAAGGAGTGTTTGAAAGGAGTTTTTCAAAAGAAAGACCTCGGTGAAGCTGCTTACATATTGAGCATCAAGATCTATAGAGATAGATCAAAACGCTTGATAAGTTTTTTCAATGAGTACATACCTTAACAAGATTTTGAAGTAGTTCAAAATAGAACAGTCAAAGAAAGAGTTCTTGCCTGTGTTACAAGGTGTGAAATTGAGTAAGACTCAAAGCCCGACCACGGCAGAAGATAGAAAGAGAATGAAAGTCATTCCCTATGCCTTGGCCATAGGTTCTATAAAGTATGCCATGCTGTGTACCAGATCTATTGTATACCCTACACTAATTTTGGCAAGGGAGTACAATAGTGATCTAGGAGTAGATCACTGGACAACGGTCAAAATTATCCTTAGTGGAATAAGGATATGTTTCTCGATTATGGAAGTGACAAAAGGTTCATCGTAAAGGGTTACGTCGATACAAGTTTTGACACTAAATCTAGATGACTCTAAGTCTCGATCTAGATACATATTGAAAGTGGGAGCAATTAGCTAGAGTAGCTCCGTGCAGAGCATTGTAGACATAGAAATTTGCAAAATACTTACGGATCTGAATGTGACAGACCCGTTGACTAAAATTATCTCACAATCAAAACATGATCACACCTTAGTACTCTTTGGGTGTTAATCACATAGCGATGTGAACTAGATTATTGACTCTAGTAAACCCTTTGAGTGTTTGTCACATAGAGATGTGAACTATGGGTGTTAATCACATGGTGATGTGAATTATTGATGTTAAATCACATGGCGATGTGAACTAGATTATTGACTCTAGTGCAAGTGGGAGACTGAAGGAAATATGCCCTAGAGGCAATAATAAAGTATTATATATTTCCTTATATCATGATAAATGTTTATTATTCATGCTAGAATTGTATTAACCGGAAATATAATACATGTGTGAATACATAGACAAACAAGAGTGTCACTAGTATGCCTCTACTTGACTAGCTCGTTAATCAAAGATGGTTATGTTTCCTAGCCATAGACATAAGTTGTCATTTGATTAACGAGATCACCTCATTAGGAGAATGACGTGATTGACTTGACCCATTCCGTTAGCTTAGCACTCGATCGTTTACTATGTTGATATTGCTTTCTTCATGACTTATACATGTTCCTATGACTATGAGATTATGCAACTCCCGTTTACCGGAGGAACACTTTGTGTGCTACCAAACGTCACAACGTAAATGGGTGATTATAAAGGTGATCTACAGGTGTCTCCAAAGGTACTTGTTGGGTTGGCGTATTTCGAGATTAGGATTTGTCACTCCAGTTATCGGAGAGGTATCTCTGGGCCCACTCGGTAATGCACATCACTATAAGCCTTGCAAGCATTGTGACTAATGAGTTAGTTGCGGGATGATGTGTTACAGAACGACTAAAGAGACTTGCCGGTAACGAGATTGAACTAGGTATCGAGATACCGACGATCAAATCTCGGGCAAGTAACATACCGGTGACAAAGGGAACAACGTATGTTGTTATGCGGTCCGACCGATAAAGATCTTCGTAGAATATGTGGGAGCCAATATGGGCATCCAGGTCCCGCTATTGGTTATTGACCGGAGACGTGTCTCGGTCATGTCTACATAGTTCTCGAACTCGTAGGGTCCGCACGCTTAACGTTACGATGACAGTTTTATTGAGTTTTGATGTACCGAAGGAGTTCGGAGTCCCGGATGAGATCGGGGATATGACGAGGAGTCTCGAAATGGTCGAGACGTAAAGACGATATATTGGACGACTATATTCGGACTTCGGAAAGGTTCCGAGTGATTCGGGTATTTTTCGGAGTACCGGAGAGTTACGGGAATTCGTATTGGGCCTTAATGGGCCATACGGGAAAGGAGAGAAAGGCCTCAAAAGGTGGCCGCACCCCTCCCCATGGCCTGGTCCGAATTGGACTAGGGAAGGGGGGCGCACCCTTCCTTCTTTCTCCTTCCCCCTTCCCTTCTCCTACTCCCACAAGGAAAGGAGGAGTCCTACTCCCGGTGGGAGTAGGACTCCCCCCTATGGCGCGCTTCTCCCCTTGGCCGGCTGCCTCCCCCTTGCTCCTTTATATACGGGGGCAGGGGGGCACCCCAGAGACACAACAATTGATCCTTGAGATCTCTTAGCCGTGTGCGGTGCCCCCCTCCACCATATTACACCTCGATAATACCGTTGCGGAGCTTAGGCGAAGCCCTGCGTCGGTGGAACATCATCATCGTCACCACGCCGTCGTGCTGACGAAACTCTCCCTCAACACTCGGCTGGATCGGAGTTCGAGGGACGTCATCGAGCTGAACGTGTGTAGAACTCGGAGGTGCCGTACGTTCGGTACTTGATCGGTCGGACCGTGAAGACGTATGACTACATCAACCGCGTTGTGATAACGCTTCCGCTATCGGTCTACGAGGGTACGTGGACAACACTCTCCCCTCTCGTTGCTATGCATCACCATGATCTTGCGTGTGCGTAGGAATTTTTTTGAAATTACTACGTTCCCCAACAGGCTCCACTTGAGTGGAGCATTGTCCTTCTCCTTCGGCCACAAGGGGTTCCTCAATGGGTAGGATAAAGCCCACTCCCATTCGTCTTATGGCTTGAGGAGGAATTTCATCACCTACATCACAAGTGCCACTTTGCTCCACTTGGGAGCCATTATTCTCATCAAAATATACGTTACACGTATCCTCAATAAGTCCCGTGGACTTATTGAGGACACGGTAAGCATGAGAGTTTGTAGCATAACCAACAAATATGCCCTCATAAGCTCTAGCCTCAAATTTAGACAACCGAACACCTTTCTTGAGAATGAAACACTTACACCCGAACACCCGAAAGTACTTGAGGTTGGGCTTGTTACCGGTGAGTATCTCATATGGAGTCTTGTTCAAGCCTTTCTGGAGATAGAGCCGATTTGATGCATGACACATGGTGTTGATGGCTTCGGCCCAAAAGTTGTATGGAGACTTGAACTCCGCCATCATGGTCCTTGTCGCATCCATCAACGTCCGGTTCTTCCTCTCTGCTACACCATTTTGTTGAGGGGTGTAAGGTGCGGAATATTGATGCTTGATCCCCTCATCACTAAGAAACTCATCCAAGGTGTAGTTCTTGAACTCGGTGCCGTTGTCACTTCTTATTGTCAAGATCTTTGCATTGTGTTGACGTTGGGCTTCATTTGCAAAATCAATGACGGTTTGTTGGGTCTCGCTCTTCCTCTTGAAGAAATAAACCCAAGTGTATCTTGAATAGTCATCCACGATCACCAAGCAATACTTTCTACCCCCAAGACTATCAAAGGATGGAGGCCCAAAGAGATCCAAATGAAGGAGCTCCAAAGGCCTCTTTGAGTAAATGATAGTCGTGGGAGGGTGAGCCTTCTCATGTAGCTTTCCTTCGATACAAGCACTGCAAGCACGATCTTTAGCAAAACTAACATTTGTTAGTCCATGGACATGGTCCCCCTTGAGAAGACTTTGCAAAGATCTCATATTGACATGGGCTAAACGGCGATGCCAAAGCCATCCCACGTCAACTTTAGCCATTAGGCATTTCGCGGTCTTAGTGGGTCGCTCCGAAAAGTTAATCACATAGAGACCATTCTCGACATGCCCAACAAAGGCTACTTTAAGAGTCTTGCTCGACAAGAGGGCCACGGTATCAACATCAAAGAAAGTGGCAAAGCCCATGAGTGCAAGTTGTCGAACGGAAAGTAAATTGTATGCAAGGGACTCAACAAGCATGACCTTCTCGATCGTGAGATCATGAGAAATGACAACCTTGCCAAGTCCCAATACCTTAGAGGATGAGGCATCACCCCACTCGACATTGGTGGGCATAGATGGAATCTTGTGGACATCCACCAGCAAGTCCTTGCTTCCGGTCATATGATTAGTTGCTCCACTATCGAGCAACCATGATCCCCCACCGGAAGCAAACACCTACAAGAAATCAATGCTTGGTTTTAGGTACCCATTTTGTAATGGGTCCTTTGATGTTAGTAACAAGGGTCTTAGGAACCGAAATAGACCATTCAATGTACTCATAAGAAGAACCAACAAATTTGGCATAAACATGTCCATCACTAGCATGACATAACACATAAGAAGGGTTAAAGTCGCCGGCTTTGTTGGGAAGGGAAGTGTTGTCCTTCTTGGCATCACCACCATTCATCGTGTTCTTCTTCTTATCCTTAGTAGAACCTTCTCCCTCCTTCACAAAGGTTTGCTTGAGAGGAGGAGGTCGTTTGGCCTTGTCATTCTTCTTCTTGTTCTTGGACTTGGGCGCGTACCCAATCCCTTCCTTGGCCACAACTTCCTTTTGATTGCTCAAAAGGTCGTTGAGGTTCTTCTCACCTTGAATGCAAGACACAAGGCCTTTCTCAAGTTGCTCCTTCAACTTAGCATTCTCCTCAACAAGATGCACATGCTCACAACATGGGTTAGTGTTATTTGCATTATCAATTAAGACCATATGAGGAAATGTGGCTTTTTCCTTCGTTAGCTTTACTTGGAGTTGATCATGAGACTCTTTGAGGCTAGCATGAGCACCCTTCAAGACCTTGTGAGCCTTGTCAAGTAAGTCAAACTCCTCTTTGATTCTAGCAAGATCAACCCCAAGCTTGGCCTTCTCGGAGGTTAGCACATGAGAGACAAGAAGAGAATGATCAAGATCTTTCTTTAATTTAGCATGATTATCGTTGTGTGACTCCTCAAGAGCCAAACGAAGACCACGCTCTTCCTCAAGAGCATTGGAAAGATCCGAAATATCATCGGCATAGTCACGACTATGCCCCTCCATCTTAGAGATGGTATCTTCGTGAGCCTCGATCATGTCATTGGCTTCACCAAGTTGTTCCAAGAGAGCAACGAAGTGCTTCTTGGATTTACCCTTGAGTTTACTCATAAAAGACTCAAACTCATTTTCCTCCACATTAGAACCCTCATGTTCATCAATGCAATCCATCAAAGAAGGATGATTAATGATGGTAGTTTTGATGTTGGGGGTTACCTTGTTGGTGGCTTTAGCCATGAGCACTTGGCGGTGGTGCTCTCATTGGGTGAGTCGAAGAGAGACACCCGTGGAGTTGTCGCAATGGCAACAGAGGCCATGGAAACCGACTCACCATCTTCATCATCATCATCATCCTCATTGTACTCTTCTTGGACCACCAATGCCTTGGGAGGAGTCTTCTTGGTGAAGTTGCTCTTGTTGGGGAAAGACTTGGCCTTGTCCTTTCGGATGAGCTTCCCACCATTGTCCTCCCTCTTCTCGTAAGGGCATTCCGCAACAAAGTGGCTCACATTTCCACAATTATAGAAAGTCCTCACTCCTTGCTTGACCTTCGCGCCACTTGAGTTGTTCTTGTTGAAGTTGGGCCTTGTGTTCTTCTTTCTCCAAAATTGCCTTGAAGCAAGAGCCATATGTTCATGATAGGCATACTTTGTATCTTCGGGGTTGCTCTCCTCTTCTTCCTCTTCTTCTTATTCTTCCACACTAACCTTGGCCTTCAATGCAAGGTTGGGCTTGTTTGCTCTTTGAGAACGTAGCACCGCATTGTCGGCGGTCTTGTCCAAGATGCTCATAGCCACAAACTCATCCAACACTTCACTTGAGGACAAAGTGTGGAAGTCCGGCCTTTGACGAATGACGGAGGACATGGCCTTGTGGTAAGGCATCATCGCCTTGAGGAATTTTCGCTTGATCCAATTGTCATCCGTGTCCTTGCTCCCATGATCTTGGAGTGAGACCGCGAGTATGGGTACTCTCCGATAAAGCTCACGAGGTTCTTCATCTTCTTTCATTGAAAACTCATCGGCTTCATCTTGCACCACTTCATAGTTGAAGCGTTGAATGCTTGCGCTTCTCCTGTAGAGGGAAACAACACAATGCCGTGCATCTTTGGCCATGGCGAAGGGCCGAAGATGAGGGAGATCTTCGGGTGGAATTGCATCTTGGATGATGAAGAGAGCGTTCTCATTGAATTGATTATCCGCAGCTTCTCTAGGGGTGAAGTTGCTTCGGTCATGCGGATAGAAACCTTCTTCAATGATTCTCCAAAGATTAGTATTCACATGATTTAAATGACGCTTAAAGCGATAAACCCAAGAATCAAAGTCCTCAGTTTTCACAATCTTTGGGGGAGGACCGACATGATTCAAATGGGTGGAAGGAATTGGTCCACCATAAACAAGTGGAGGTTCCACATGGGCAAAGATGCCGGTGCCATTTTTACCACTAGAAGAAGGAGCCTTTTCACTAGTAGCTTTCCCCTTGTCGGAGTTAGCATCCGTCACCTTGTTGGTGGGATCACCCACTTTCAACGCTGCGGTGGATAATTTAAGCCCTTCTATGAATTTATTAAACATGCTTTCAACCTCGGTCGTCATGGAGGTTTTCAATGTGTCCAAAGCCACATTGAATTCCTCACGAGAGACCGCAGTTCCCCCATCGCCCGTAGACGAGACCAGATTCGCACCGGAGTGCTCCTCCACACCATCTACGGTGTCAACCATACTCTTCGGACGGCAAAGTACTTAAAAAGAGACGAGGCTCTGATACCAATTGAAAGGATTGATATAGTTGACTAGAGGGGGGGGGTGAATAGGCAACTAACAATTTTTATCTTTCCTTTACCAATTTAAACTTTGCATCAAAGTAGGTTGTCTAGATATGCAACTAGGTGGGCAACCTATATGATGCAACAACAACAAGTACACAAGCAAGCAAGAGATATAACACGAATAAGCTTGCACAGGTAAAGGCACGAGATAACCAAGAGTGGTGCCGGTGAAGACGAGGATGTGTTACCGAAGTTCCTTCCTTTTGAGGGGAAGTACGTCTCCGTTGGAGCGGTGTGGAGGCACAATGCTCCCTAAGAAGCCACTAGGGCCACCGTATTCTCCTCACACCCTCACACAATGCGAGATGCCGGGATTCCACTATTGGTGCCCTTGGAGGCGGCGACCGGACCTTACAAACAAGGCTGGGGCAATCTCCACAACTTAATTGGAGGCTCCTAACGACACCACGAAGCTTCACCACAATGGACTATGGCTCCGCAGTGACCTCAACCGTCTAGGGTGCTCAAACACCCAAGAGTAACAAGATCCGCAAGGGATTAGTGGGGGGAATCAAATTTCTCTTAGTGGAAGTGTAGATCGGAGCCTTCTCAACTAATCCCTAGAGAATCAACAAGTTAGATTTGCTAGGGAGAGAGAACGGGCGAAAATGGAGCTTGGAGCAACAATGGAGCTTAGGGTTGAAAGAGGTAGTCAACTCGGGGAAGAAGACACCCCTTATATAGTAGAGGGACAAATCCAACCGTTATCCACCAACTCAGCATGCGAAGCACAGTACTACCGCGCCAGGGCCGCGGTACTACCGCAAGGGCATGCAGTACTACCGCCGGGCAGCACTAACCAGGACAGCCCGCATGCACTGAGGCAGAGGGCGGTAGAACCGCTGCCTCGGTACTACCGCTCCCCTTGCGGTACTACCGCAAGGCAGGGATGTTCCAGTTTTTGGGAAGGCACGGACATATAAAAATACATCCGTGGCAACTTCCGCTGAGTTGGAGTCAATGCAAAAATCCGACACGGTACTACCGCACCAGGCACGTGGTACTACCGCGTAGGGAGCGGATGTAAAAAATTACATCCGCCCCTACTTCCGCTCATGTTGCTGTGCCAGGCCAGGACTCACGATACTACCGTGCGCTTGGGGCGGTACTACCGCGTAGGCGCGGATGTAAAAAATTATATCCGCCCCTACAGCCGCACGAGCAGCTGAGCCTGGCCAGAGGCCACGGTACTACAGCTCCTAAGGAGCGGTACTACGGTGAGCACCTGTGGTAATACCACAAGGACCTGCGGTACTACCGCAGGGGCCTGCGTTACTACCGCTCAGAAGAGCAGTACTACCGCATGCCCCGGAACAACAACACTAGGAATCCTTCTTTTTGCATACACACGAAGAAACGGATGATGCTCCAAAGTGCTAAGGGAAAGGCGGTGCAAAAGTAGTAAACGTGTACGTGATGATTCCACCCAAACCTTTTCAAAGCGGACCCCCTCTTAATAGTACGGCTTTCCTATGACTCAAATCCACCGAAAAGAAACGTAGAAAAACGCCGTCTTCAATAGTCGTCGAGGGGCACCAAACCGTCTTATGCCTAGTGATGAAATGTTTGAAATACTCAAGGCAGACGATTAGTCCGCAAAAGCATTGCCATCAATCACCAAAACAACTAAGGGATAAATATGCCCTTACACCGTCTCCATCGACTGGCACTCGTTTGCCATCAGAGACTATGCAGCACAAATAGGTGTTGTTTTCTACATGGTAGTGGTGAGATTATAAGGATATAAATATAGACCATATTTCTATTACAACTACTAGCATAAAAAGAACGGCATGCATGCTTCATATCACTGTTCAAGAATTCATCTGATTAATCAGTTAACGGGCCAGTTAATCTCTACTCATAGGATGGCTGAATCAAATAACACATATTCATCGCATTAACATGTTAATCCAATTAACTTGCATGTGAGACCAATTAATCGCTGCTGGCCCATTAACTCAGGGGCAAATGAAGCCCAAATTTTTGGCCCGTAATCTCTCCCCATCCCCGTCTTACTCCTCATTAGCTAGAGTTTTACCAAATCGTAACATATTTGGTATATTACATAGTTGAGAGCATGAGAGTATGGTATAATACCTAAAAATCAGATATATGTTGGTAGGTTCCTATTTAATCTACTGATCAATGGTCGATCGATTAATCCAGTTAATAGGTCGATTCACCGATTAATCGCTACTCTCGAGCCGACAGAGCAGCTACCATTTACCTATTTCCTTAACAATACTTCATATACAGTAGCACTTCAAAAATACACATGCATGCTATTCTTAACTAAACCTCTATAACCATTGATAGCATCCTATCTTTTATATCTAAATAGCTAGCCCCCACTAATCTATTTCTCTCTGCAAGTATGCCACCTCATCACAGAACATGCATGGGAAAAGGCCCACTCCTACTAACTTATTTCTTTCAACATGCAAGCATGCCACAACATCATGCAACATGTATGGGAAAAGAGTCACCTCAACTTGCAAACATACATGAGAACTTTCATTTCATTGTGTTATTTATATTGACTAAATACTTTACAACTATATAATAATCAAACACAATAACTAATCTCTATTATGAGTTTTAGTTCTTATTACTCAAAATATTTATGTTTCATGCGGTGCATTGAAATGTTGCAAAATATTCCCGCAACAACGTGCGGGGCATCATCTAGTATACATAAGAGAGTGATCCCACACCTTTTAATTATCTTAACCTGTGTGCTTCCACATCATCCAAATGGTTGTAGCCGTTGGATTGTTAACTTGATCCACTAGCATATGTCCAATGTATGCATGAAATCTTCTACAATGCAACATGCATTAGTGCATTCTAATTAAGTGGGTTTTAAATAACATTGCTTTCACATCAATATTCATAAGGAAACACTCCACCACAACATGCAACCATGCATTAAAAAACACCTCAACATGCAAACATACATGAGAATTTCCATTCTATTATGCGAGATATTTTACAACTATGCAATAATAAAACACAATAAATCATATGCATTTGCATTTTTCGTTCTCATATTATTACTTCAATCATTCATGTTACATACAATAAAATTGCATTGAAATACATTGCAAAACATTTCCGCAACAACGATGTGGGGTATAATCTAGTTTACATACATATATAGATACAAGTTCATGCAGTAGTCACAAGGATTGACTGTAAGAAGTACGACAAGCATGTATTGGGTCTGTGGTGAAGAGCGAGCCAACCCGCCCCCACATATTATTCATATCCCCGGAATACCAAAATATCCGAAAGCATCAATGTTCACGAGAAAGAAAATTAAACCAAAACACTTAATAGACTAAAATAATAAAACATATGGAACAAACAAAGTTGGTCAAGTATGCTTGGGAAAACAATGAGGTGCGACCATATCCTACTGCAATGCCAAATGCATCCTAAGACAATGATCTTTAGTGGTTATTCTTTAGTCCTTTAAAAAATGATAACTATATTGACTTAGAAACAATGTACTGCAACTCAGAAATATCAAATAAAAAAGAATGCACCCCGCCTGTCGAGGGAAATCGACACCTATGGAATCACTGGGATCCCTTCTACGGTTGGCGGGCACAAGGTTGTACAAAGAGCGGGTCTGACAGGAAGCACATGGTTCGTTTACCCAGGTTCGGGCTGCGGAGATGCGTAATACCCTAGTCCTGCTTTGGTGGATGTATTTGAGTGTTCTTGTGTTCTTGAGCTAGCTACGGGGTGTCAGTTGCCCAAAGGATCTGAATCCTCCTCCTGGACGCCTCGGGCCTCCTTTTATAGACAAAAGGGGTTGCCATAGTGGCACACAGGAGGTGGAAAGGTGTACAGTGGATGAGTCTATCCTTTGGGACCATCGGACAAATGCATTTAATGCACTACCGACATGCCCCTCTCGCTTTATCGGGGACAACAAGGAAGCATGTCCCAGCCGTCGCCGCCTCGCTTGGCTTCGACACGCGTCTGAGCTGACGAGGCGTCGTGGCGCCATGTTGGCTGGCTGCTGGGCTGGCGCGGTGGTGGAGCCTTCATGAAGATCTGCATGCCACCATGCAGGTGCTTGCTGGGTCGGCGTAGAGGCCGCATGTCGCCACGCAGGCGCCTGCCCAGCTGGTTGAGCTAGGAGCTGCATGGGGACGGTGGCGGAGTCTTGGCAGACGTGGGCCTGGCTTCGGCCTTGTTGATGTCCTCGGCAAGGATCTTGCCGGGGCCCCGGCAAGGGTCTTGTCGTGGTGTCATGGTCGTCCCCGGCAAGGATCTTTCCGGGGGTCTTGTGGATTCCCTCAGCTAGGATGCCGTCAAGGGTCGTCGTCTTCTGGTCCTCATCTGATCTTGTGTGTTAATGATCTTGACAAAGATCCGCATGCCACCACGGAGGTGCCTCCCGAGCCTTGGTTCCAATGTATTTGTTGGTGTTGGAACCCTTGGGCTCAAGGGTGGCGCGCTCTGCTGATGTTGGGCAAGCTGCCCCGGCAAGGCTCTTGACGGGGCCGCGGAGGTCACCCCGGCAAGGGTCTTGCCGGGGGAGTCCACCTCGCCCCTTTGCTCTTGTGTTTCTGGTCTTGGCGTTGCCTTGGTTGTCTTATGCTCCGGCTTCCCTCCTCTGCCCTACTAAGTGTGGCCGTGGGCACGGCTCTGACTGCCTGTGCACAAGTAAGGGGTCAAAAGGAAAGCCCCTACGTTTGTACACCGACAGGAGCCCCCGGGCCTGGGCCACACATAAGTGCGACGCGTTGTTGGGCTAGGCCCAGAAAGGTGCGCGGGCAGGCGGGGTGGATTTTTACCATAGTAACTTTTTCGTCCGCTGCGCTTCCCCATGACCCGCATTGAACACGCGACGTGGTGGGTCGTGCGTGACGTGGGGGTCATGCGTGGGGCGGTTCCTGCACGCATGCGTCACATCGCAGTTAATGAGAAAAGAGGCGGCCGCGCCTTCCTCGTAAAAAGGAATCACCGCGGGCGCGCTGCTCATTTACCCCCTGCGCCTTCTCCAATCTCGGAACCGCCGTTCCTCTCTCCTTCCTTCTCAAGCTCTCGCCTTTGCTCGCTGCCGCCGCACCTCCGCTGTCCTCCATCCTTTGCCTCTCGCAGACGCCATGGCCCCTAAAACCAACAAAGGCAAGGGAGTGGCCAAGGACGCCGGGACGAAGGAGCCGCCGGAGAGCGAGTTGGCGGCGCGCCGGATGCAGCTCGCCTACTTCCCCTCAACGGTCGACGCGGTCCACCTCCGGGACTACTTCAGGCCCCTGTGGGGTGCAAGATGGGGGGGGGAGGAGAGACGACGGGGCATCCGGCCACGTGTGTCATCCCCGCCAATTGTGCCGAGGCCACCCCAAATCGGTATCCGTTCTTCGTCGATTACTTTTCTTGCGGCCTCTGCCCCCTTTCTCCGATTTCTTCAATGATGTCATGCACACATTTGGCTTTCACCTTCTGGATTTCACTCCAAATGCTGTGGCGTGCATGGCTCTTTTCGCCCATCTCTGTGAGGGCTTCGCCGGAGTGCTCCCCAACATGGCGCTTTTCCGCCATTATTTTTATCCTCGAATCCAAAAAGGGAGGCGCCATCTCCGGTTGCATCGCCTGGATCCCAAGGTCCAAAGGGACATACCCGGAGGGAGCTCAGAAGGAGAGGTGGGAAGAGTGGAGGGGCCGATGGTGCTGGATTGAGGAGGAGGACCCACAAGAATTCTGCCGGGTCCGCCAGGCGCCGCCGGTTCGCAGGAACGACTAGGGCGATGTCGATGCCCAGGATGACAAGCTCAAGGTCGCCACCACCAGGATTCACCGCCTCACCGTTGCCGGGCTCACCTTGGAGATGATTGGGGCGGACTTCATCCGCCGCTGAATCGCTCCCCTGCGCAACAAGGGGAGGCCGGGCTGGCTCTTCCAGAACGCGGCAGACATCATGAGGCTTCGCCCTGGCCTCAACCACAACTTCACTGTGATGGGGCACACCCACTTATGCCAGGGGCTATTCCAGTTCGACGTGAACCGCGATGACAAGGCCGAATAGTCCGGCAAGGTTGCGAAGGCCGGCAAGGTCACAAAGTGGCCCTTGTTTGGGTTGCCGGCGGGGGTGGTCCCGCTGAGCAACAACTCGCGCCGGACTGACATCATCGCCATGATGCCGGACTGCAATGTGCACGGTCCCGTCCCAAATTGGGCCGAGCCGCCGGCGGACCAGGTGCAGGGGTTCTTTGATACTTTGGCGGAGAAGTACGTCCGCGATGAGCCACGGCTCATCCAGGACACCACCCAGGCAGAGCTGGAGTACATCGCCGCCAGGGCGGCGGAGGCGGAGCTCGCCAGGGAGGCCGGCAGCGCCGGGGGCGTGGAGGATGAGGCCGCGACGGCCGCGGAGGAGAGGGAGCTCGCCCAGTGGGCGGAGTCCGCTGGGGAGGCCAGCAGCGCCGGCACCGGGGCCCCTCTTATTGAAGATGTGGTCGACGAGTCATCGGAGGAGGAGGTCGAGGCTGTCGACCCTCCGGTCACGGGGAGAGGACGAGTCCTGTGGCGGGCCAGCTCTGGCGAGCCGGTCCGGCCCGGCAGGGCTATGCAACTGCAGCAGACCCAGGAGGGGTCCGTGCGCCAGACAAGGGCCGCGGCGGCGAGGAAGTTGGTGAAGGCCGCGGTGGCGAAGAAGAAAGCAACTGCCTCTTCTTCGTCCAAGCGTGGCCAGACTCCACCTACTTCCCCTCCTCCGGCATACGTCGACGCGGAGGTCGTTTTTGACTTTGGGTCCCTCAGCCCAAGGAGGAAGAGGAAGGCAGCAGAGGAGGAGGTGGAGGATGAGTAAGTATCTTGTTCCTTTTTGTCATCTCTGTCTCCTCAGACTGTGCCGCTTGTCTTGATTTGTTTTCTTCTTTGCAGGATGCGGAGACGCTGGCCCAGAGGGTGAAGAGGGCCAGGGCTTTGGCGGGCGGCCAGCCCCCGGCAGGCACTTCCGGCACACCGCTGGTGGTGTTGAGCAGCCCGGATAGCAGCCCCCGGCACAGCCCCCAGCGTAAGCTCATCACTCACCCCTTGTTAACGTGTGTTGGGGGCATGATCCATTGGTGCTGCCCTTGCCGTGATTGCAGGAGGAGGATAGCAGCAGGAGGAGCCACCGAGGGCTGCCCCCAACACGCCGCCCCCATCGACCACGCCGCCTCGAGGGGCGTCCCCGGCAAGGGCGCCAAGCACCGAGCCCATGCACACAAAGGAGGAGGAGGCAAACTTGGGCGCTGGTGGCTCCGCCTCGGCGCCATATGTTGGCGGGGAGGGGGCCTCTTCTTCCCAGCCTGGCACGGGTGAGTCACTCGCCTCCTGTCCCTGCTTTTTCTTCATTTTGAATCTTGGCCTTGGCTTTGCCTCATCCCCTTCTCGATATCCAGATCCTCCCTTGGCGGACCGGGAGGACATAGACACCGTCATCGAGGATGTCGCCAAGGACGCCGCGGCGAAGGCCAAGAAGATCGCCGCAGAGGAGGCCGCCAAGGATGCTGCTGAGGACGCCGCCAAGGGGTCTCCCGGGGAGCCTGGCAAGGCTGCTGCCGAGGAGGCTGGCAAGGGTCCTGCCGGGGAGGCTGGCAAGGCCGCTGCCGAGGAGGAGGTGGTTGACGACCAAGCTTCCTCCTCCGCTGCGTGTGGCTCCGGCAGGTATCTGAAGGTGAGCGACAACCTATTCGCCCACCTCCCAGGGACGGCGAGCACCAGAGCGCCCACCGAGGGAGAGGTGTTCGACGAGGAGGTGCTCGCCGCCGCCGGGCATGAAGTCGTTGACGAGCCGAGCACTGACGGCGGCGGTTCCCAGGAAGAGCGGCTCGTCCAGGCCATGGGCGCCAACTTTCAGAAGCACCATGTGCTCCACCGCGCCCGCCTAGACAAGGCCAAGTCTAGGATGGCAGCGGTGGACAAGGCGGAGGCGGACCTCGAGGGGCGCGTCGTCGAGACGCAGGCTTGGTTCCGCCAGGACTGCGAGGAGCTGAAGACCGCCCAGGACGAGCTGGCCAAGGGCAAGGTGGAGCTTGTTATGAAGCAGGCCGACATCGACAGGGCCAAGGAGACGGTGAAGAACCAGGTCACCAAGGACGAGGCCGCTCGGTCCCAGCACCAGGCTGCGCTGAACTCCCAGGACGAGGACCTTGTCGCCCGCGAGGAGAAGCTCGCTGCGACGCTCCGCGGCAAGGACAAGGAGGTCGAGAAGCTTGTCCTGCAGCTGACCTAGGAGCTGGAGCAGAAGCACGAGGAGGCGCTCAATGCCCAGGCTCAGGTCCACGCCGGCAAGGTGAAGGAGCTGGAGGTGGAGCGGGACGAGCTGAAGAGGCAGGCCCTGGAGCTGACGGGGGAGAGGGACGCGGCCAAAGGCGCCTTGGTGGACGCGCAGGCCGCAGTCCTCAGCAAGGCCGGGCTACTCTCCACGGCCAACGAGTCCATCAAGGACCTGAAACTGAAGCTAGAGGGCCTTGAGGAGACTCTCTCGGAGGCCAAGGCCCGGGAAGGGACCCTGGCCAAGGATTTGGAGGCCGAGAAGGAGCTGCGGAAGAACGAAACCGCCAACCATAAGGATTTTGTGGAGGGCGAGAACCGCTGGATCGGCCGCCTCAAAGGCGTCGCCGGCAGGATCACCACGGAGCTGGCTACCATGGGGATGCCAAATGTGAGGTACACCCCGGAGCGCAACGTGAGTCCAAACGCCAAGCTGACTCTATTCTTCGAGGGTGTCCTGGGAGCCCTGGAGCATCTTTGTTCCAGCGGGGCGGCCTCTCTGGTCGACGAAGCCCGGAAGCTTTGCCGGGATGCCATGACCAAGGTCCTCACCAAGGTGGCGTACTGGAACCCCGACCTCGACTTCGACGCCGCGCTGGAGAGCTTGCCGGAGGATGCTGACCTCGCGGCGCTCAAGGAGCGTATCAAGCCCATCATCAGCCGCGTTGACGGAATCCAGAGGGTGGAGGGCTTGCCCCGGGATTAGGCACCCCGTTTCTCATTGCCGCTGCAGGTTCATGACCAAGACAATTTCTATCTTTAGTTAGAACCGCGGCAACAACTGATGTAATATAACTCTGCAGTACTTTCAAGATGATGCATGTTATCTTCCTGTTCGATCTTCCTTTGTATGTTCACCCTACGTTAATCGGGTAGGCTTGCCGGCACGTAAACCCAGTCCGCGGTGATATGTCTCTGTCGTATCTATAATTTTTGCTTGTTCCATGCCAATATTATTCAACTTTCATATACTTTTGGCAACTTTTTATACTATTTTTGGGACTAACATATTGATCCAGTGCCCAGTGCCAGTTCCTGTTTGTTGCATGTTTTATGTTTCGCAGAAACCCCATATCAAACGGAGTCCAAACGGGGTAAAAACGGACGGAAAATTATTTTGGACTATTTGTGATTTTTGGGAAGTAAAATCAACGCGAGACGGTGCCCGAGGGGGCCACGAGGCAGGGGGCGCGCCCCAGGGAGGCAGGCGCCCCCTGGACCCTCGTGGGCACCCCGTAAGGCGGTTGACGCTCTTCTTTTGCCGCAAGAAAGCTAATTTTATGAGAAAAATCTGGGAGAAAGATTCACCCCAATCGGAGTTACGGATCTCCGGATATAACAGAAACAGTGAAGGGGCAGAATCTGAGAGCGCAGAAACAGAGAGAGACAGAGAGACAGATCCAATCTCGGAGGGGCTCTCGCCCCTCCCACGCCATGGGAGCCAAGGACCAGAGGGGAAACCCTTCTCCCATCTAGGGAGGAGCTTAAGGAAGAAGAAGAAGAAGAAGGGGGGCTCTCTCCCCCTTGCTTCCGGTGGCGCCGGAACGCCGCCGGGGGCCATCATCATCATCGTGATCTACACCAACACCTCCGCCATCTTCACCAACATCTCCATCACCTTCCCCCCTCTATCTACAGCGGTCCACTCTCCCGCAACCTTCTGTAGCCTCTACTTGAACATGGTGCTTTATGCTTCATATTATTATCCAATGATGTGTTGCCATCCTATGATGTCTGAGTAGATTTTCATTGTCCTATCGGTGATTGATGAATTGCTATGATTGATTTAATTTTCTTGTGGTTATGTTGCTGTCCTTTGCTGCCCATCATATGAGCGTGCGCGTGGATCACACCATAGGGTTAGTTGTATGTTGATAGGACTATGTATTGGAGGGCAAGAGTGACAGAAGCTTCAACCTAGCATAGAAATTGATGCATACAGGATTGAAGGGGGACCAATATATCTTAATGCTATGGTTGGGTTTTACCTTAATGAACGTTAGTAGTTGCGGATGCTTGCTAATAGTTCCAATCATAAGTGCATAGAATTCCAAGTCAGGGATGACATGCTAGCAGTGGCCTCTCCCACATAAAACATGCTATTGGTCTAGTAAAGTAGTCAATTGCTTTGGGACAATTCCACAACTCCTACCACCACTTTTCCACACTCGCTATATTTACTTTATTGATTATTTATCTAAACAGCCCCTACTTTTTATTTATGCGTTCTTTATTATCTTGCAAAACTATCCAACAACACCTACAAAGTACTTCTAGTTTCATACTTGTTCTAGGTAAAGCGAACACTAAGCGTGCGTAGAGTCGTATCAGTGGCAAATAGGACTTGAGAGAATATTTGTTCTACCTTTAGCTCCTCGTTGGGTTCGACACTCTTATTTATCGAAAGAGGCTACAACTATCCCCTACACTTGTGGGTTATCGAGACCTTTTCTGGCGCCGTCGCCGGGGAGTCATAGCGTGGGGTGAATATTCTCGTGTGTGCTTGTTTGCTTTCTCACTAAGTAATTTTTAATTGCTGTTCTTAGTTATTTTCTATCTTTAGTTATGGGTAGGAAACGCAAAATACCAAAAAAATTAGTTGTACCTACTGAACCAATGGTTGAAGAACCACTCCAATTCTATCACACTCCTGAAGCTTTTTACTTGGATCATCTTCGATCCCTTTGTGTTCGTGCTGAAACCCCAACTAGCTTAGTTGAGGCCAAATCTTTAGATGAGCATGCTTGTTATGTGCGGCACCGTATATCTGAAAAAGGGAAACTTTTACTGGATCAAATTCATCGTTTGCAATGCTATGCATGGAATTTATGTGAAATTTATGATTTTACTTGTTGTTCTGAAAACCCTAAGAAACACCTTCCCTACCAATGTGAGTTTATTGATAATGGAATTGTATCTTCGTATGCTAAGGGTGTTTATAATTACTATGATGTTCAACAAATTGAAGAATTTGTTGCTTTTAAGGGTGCTTATGAAATTGCTTCTTTGATTGAAAAGTATGATGCTACTCTCTACAAATCTGAAAATTTTGCCATACTTGAATATTGTTATGATAATTATGCTTCTAATGCCTATGTTAAACCATATATTGAGAAATTCTCCGCTGTCCAAGAAGAGACTAATATTTTGCAGGAAGCTATGGAAGAAGAAATTGACGAAACTGTGAGCTCATTGGATGAAAAAGATGATGAGGAGAGCGAAGAACAAAAGGAGGAAGAGCGGATTAGCTACCCGTGCCCACCTTCTAATGAGAGTAACTCTTCAACTCATACATTGTTTAATTTCCCTTCCTGCTTACCGAAGGATGATTGCTATGATGATTGCTATGATCCCGTTGATTCTCTTGAAATATCCCTTTTTGATGAGGCTTGCTATGCTTGTGGCCAAGATGCCAATATGAATTATGCTTATGGAGATGAACTTGCTATAGTTCCTTATGTTAAACATAAAATTGTTGCTATTGCACCCACGCATGGTAGTCCTATTATCTTTTTGAACTCTCCAAACTACACTATATCGGAGAAGTTTGTGCTTATTAAGGATTATATTGATGGGTTGCCTTTTACTACTACACATGATGATTTTGATAGATATAATATGCATGTGCTTGCTGCTCCTACTTGCAATTATTATGAGAGAGGAACTATATCTCCACCTCTCTGTGTTTCCAATATATGATAGAATTGCAAGAAACTGCTTATACTATGCAGTGGCCTTTACTTGGTGTGCATGAATTGTTCTTTTATGACATGCCGATGCATAGGAAGAGAGTTAGGCTTCGTTGTTGCTTGATATATGTTACTTTGTGCTCACTACTAAATTACAAATCATTGTTAATTAAAATTGGCTTTGATATACCTTGGGATCCGGGTGGATTCATTACTTGAGCACTATATGCCTAGCTTAATGGCTTTAAAGAAAGCGCTGCCAGGGAGACAACCCGGAAGTTTTAGATAGTCGTTTATTTCTGTTGATTTCTTTCATATAGTTTAAAAAAATAAAAAATAAAGAGGGGAACCCAAAACTTTTCAAAAAGGAAAGTGAAAGTGAGAGAGACAAGGATTCTTAAAGTGGGAGCTAGCCCTTGAACTTTGTTCATGCTCATGGAAACTTTGTAAATCTTGATTACAGAAACTTTTCAACAAAAATAATTATCCCCTTGTACAATTCCATTGTATTATAAAAATAATGTGCCAAGGTTTGCCTTTAGGATGTTTACAATGCTTGTTGGTTTGTACGGTGCAGGACAGAAACTTTGTCTGCAGTGCGCGATTTTACATTTTTACCTGGAACGTCCAAAGGTTCTGATTCCTTTTGCACTGTCTTTATATACAAATTTTCTATTTTTCCTAATTTTTGTAGAATTGTTGGGGTACCAGAAGTATGGTGAATGTTCAGATTGTTACAGACTGTTCTGTTTTTGACAGATTCTGTTTTTGATGCATAGTTTGCTGGTTTTGATGAAACTATCAATTTCTATCAGTGGATTAAGCCGTGGAAAAGCTATATTACAGTAGACACAATGCAAAAACAAAATATGAATTGGTTTCAACAGTACTTAGAGTAGTGATTTGCTTTATTATACTAATGGATCTTACCGAGTTTTCTGTTGAAGTTTTATGTGGATGAAGTGTTCGATGATCGAGAAGGTCTCGATGTGAGAAGAAGGAAGAGAGGCAAGAGCTCAAGATTGGGGATGCCCGAGGCACCCCAAGTAAATATTGAAGGAGACTCAAGCGTCTAAGCTTGGGGATGCCCCGGAAGGCATCCCCTCTTTCTTCAACAAGTATCGGTATGTTTTCGGATTCATTTTTTTCGTGCGATATGTGCAATCTTGGAGCGTCTTTTGCACTTAGTTTTCATTTTTCTTTTGTGCACCATGCTGGTATGAGATAGTCCTTGGTTTATTTATAGAATGTTCATTGCACTTCACTTAAATCTTTTGAGTATGGCTTTATAGAATGCTTCATGTGCTTCACTTATATCATTTGAAGTTTGGATTGCCTGTTTCTCTTCACATTGAAAACCGCCATTTGTAGAATGCTCTTTTGCTTCACTTTTAATTGTTAGAGCGTGGGCATATCTTTTGTAGAAAGAATTAAACTCTCTTGCTTCACTTATATCAATTTAGAGAGATGACAGGAATTGGTCATTCACATGGTTAGTCATAAAATCCTACATAAACTTGTAGATCGCTGAATATGATATGTTTGATTCCTTGCAATAGTTTTGCGATATAAAGATGGTGATATTAGAGTCATACTAGTGGGTAGTTGTGGATTGTAGAAATACTTGTGTTGGAGTTTGTGATTCCCGTAGCATGCACGTATGGTGAACCGTTATGTAACGAAGTTGGAGCATGAGGTATTTATTGATTGTCTTCCTTATGAGTGGCGGTCGGGGACGAGCGATGGTCTTTTCCTACCAATCTATACCCCTAGGAGCATGCGTAGTAGTACTTTGCTTCGAGGGCTAATAAACTTTGCAATAAGTATATGAGTTCTTTATGACTAATGTGAGTCCATGGATTATACGCACTCTCACCCTTCCATCATTGCTAGCCTCTTCGGTACCGTGCATTGCCCTTTCTCACCTCGAGAGTTGGTGCAAACTTCGCCGGTGCATCCAAACCCCGTGATACGATACGCTCTATCACACATAAGCCTCCTTATATCTTCCTCAAAACAGCCACCATACCTACCTATCATGGCATTTCCATAGCCATTCCGAGATATATTGCCATGCAACTTTCATCATCATCATATACATGACTTCATCATTCATTGTCATATTGCTTTGCATGATTGTAAGATAGCTAGCATGATGTTTTCATGGCTTGTCCATTTTTTGATGTCATTGCTACGCTAGATCATTGCACATCCCGGTACACCGCCGGAGGCATTCATATAGAGTCATATCTTTGTTCTAGTATCGAGTTGTAATATTGAGTTGGAAGTAAATAGAAGTGTGATGATCATCATTAATAGAGCATTGTCCCAAAAAAAAGAGAGAGGCCAACGAAGCCTAAATAAAAAAAGGGGGCCAAAGAAGCCCGCAAAAAAAAATAAAAAAAATAAAAAGGGGCAATGCTACTATCCTCTTTTTCCACACTTGTGCTTCAAAGTAGCACCATGTTCTTCATATAGAGAGTCTCTTATGTTGTCACTTTCATATACTAGTGGGGATTTTTCATTATAGAACTTGGCTTGTATATTCCAACGATGGGCTTCCTCAAAATGCCCCAGGTCTTCGTGAGCAAGCAAGTTGGATGCACACCCACTTAGTTTCTTTTGTTGAGCTTTCATACACTTATAGCTCTAGTGCATCCGTTGCATGGCAATCCCTATTCCTCACATTGACATCAATTGATGGGCATCTCCATAGCCCGTTGATTAGCCGCATCGATGTGAGACTTTCTCCTTTTTTTGTCTTCTCCACATAACCCCCATCATCATATTCTATTCCACCTATAGTGCTATGTCCATGGCTTGCGCTCATGTATTGCGTGAGGGTTGAAAAAGCTGAAGCGCGTTAAAAAGTATGAAACAATTGCTTGGCTTGTCATCGGGGTTGTGCATGATGTGAATATTTTGTGTGGTGAAGATGGAGCATAGCCAGACTATATGATTTTGTAGGGATAACTTTCTTTGGCCATGTTGTTTTGAAAAGACATGATTGCTTTATTAGTAGGCTTGAAGTATTATTGTTTTTATGTCAAATGATAGACTATTGCCTTGAATCACTCGTGTCTTAATATTCATGCCATGATTAGATATATGATCAAGATTATGCTAGGTAGCATTCCACATCAAAAATTATTTTTTTATCATTTACCTACTCGAGGACGAGCAGGAATTAAGCTTGGGGATGCTAATACGTCTCCGTCGTATCTATACTTTTTGATTGTTCCATGCCAATATTATTCAACTTTCATATACTTTTGGCAACTTTTTATACTATTTTTTGGGACTAACATATTGATCCAGTGCCCAGTGCCAGTTCCTGTTTGTTGCATGTTTTATGTTTCGCAGAAACCCCATATCAAACGGAGTCCAAACGGGATAAAAACGGACGGAGAATTATTTTGGAATATTTGTGATTTTTGGGAAGTAAAATCAACGCGAGACGGTGCCCGAGGGGGCCACGAGGCAGGGGGGCGCGCCCCAGGGAGGCAGGCGCGCCCTGGACCCTCGTGGGCACCCCGTAAGGCAGTTGATGCTCTTCTTTTGCCTCAAGAAAGCTAGTTTTATGAGAAAAATCTAGGCGAAAGATTCACCCCAATCGGAGTTACGGATCTCTGGATATAAAAGAAATGGTGAAGGGGATGAATCTGAGAGCGCAGAAACAGAGAGGGACAGAGAGACAGATCCAATCTCGGAGGGGCTCTCGCCTCCCATGCCATGGGAGCGAAGGACCAGAGGGGAAACCCTTCTCCCATCTAGGGAGGAGCTCAAGGAAGAAGAAGAAGAAGGGGGCTCTATCCCCCTTGCTTCCGGTGGCGCCGGAACGCCGCCGGGGGCCATCATCATCACCGTGATCTACACCAACACCTCTGCCATCTTCACCAACATCTCCATCACCTTCCCCCTCTATCTACAGCGGTCCACTCTCCTGCAACCCGCTGTACCCTCTACTTGAACATGGTGCTTTATGCTTCATATTATTATCCAATGATGTGTGTTGCCATCCTATGATGTCTGAGTAGATTTTCGTTGTCCTATCGGTGATTGATGAATTGCTATGATTGATTTAATTTGCTTGTGGTTATGTTGCAGTCCTTTGGTGCCCATCATATGAGCGCGCGCGTGGATCATACCATAGGGTTAGTTGTATGTTGATAGGACTATGTATTGGAGGGTAAGAGTGATAGAAGCTTCAACCTAGCATAGAAATTGATGCATACGGGATTGAAGGGGGACCAATATATCTTAATGCTATGGTTGGGTTTTACCTTAATGAACGTTAGTAGTTGCGGATTCTTGCTAATAGTTCCAATCATAAGTGCATAGAATTCCAAGTCAGGGATGACAAGCTAGCAGTGGCCTCTCCCACAAAAAACATGCTATCGGTCTAGTAAAGTAGTCAATTGCTTAGGGACAATTCCACAACTCCTACCACCGCTTTTCCACACTCGCTATATTTACTTTATTGCTTATTTATCTAAAAACCCCTTCTTTTTATTTACGCGTTCTTTATTATCTTGCAAAACTATCCAACAACACCTACAAAGTACTTCTAGTTTCATACTTGTTCTAGGTAAAGCGAACACTAAGCATGCGTAAGTCGTATCAGTGGTAGATAGGACTTGAGAGAATACTTGTTCTACCTTTAGCTCCTCGTTGGGTTCGACACTCTTATTTATCGAAAGAGGCTACAACTATCCCCTACACTTGTGGGTTATCACGTGGCGCCTTGAGGATGGATCCCCAATTGCCTGCCGGGTGTGCTTGCTGCCAGGCGAACCACCTTACCGCTCTCAACGCAGCCGCTCGAACTGTCGAGCTTGACTCGAGCCAGAATCGAGAGCGTTGCCAATTGCGGAAGGCTACCCTGCCGTTCTCGACGCGGGCGCTTGAGCTGTTGAGCGGACTCGAAACAGAGCAAGGGCGTTGCCAATAGCGGAAGGGCCCCTTTGCGTGCAGGTTTTCCAAACATAGGGCAGGACCTTCGAGGTCAATAACCTTATATATAAAAAGAAATTGCTTAAAGTTTCGCACAACTTAGCTTTTCTGTCGTTGTACGGGCGTCCACCGCATCTGCAGATGGTGCCGTCAAGCTTGGTCGTCCTCTTGCTTGGAACGACGACCACGATGAAGCCGCTGCTCCAATCAGACCAGATTTCCACAGTTGCGCCCCTACCTGGCGCGCCAAGGATGTCGGGGGAAATCGACACCTATGGAATCACTGGGATCCCTTCTACGGTTGGCGGGCGCGAGGTTGTGCAAAGAGCGGGCCTGACAGGAAGCACACGGATCGTTTACCCAGGTTCGGGCCGCGGAGATGCGTAATACCCTAGTCCTGCTTTGGTGGATGTATTTGAGTGTTCTTGTGTTCTTGAGCTAGCTACGGGGTGTCACTTGCCCAAAGGATCCGAATCCTCCTCCTGGACGCCTCGGGCCTCCTTTTATAGACAAAAGGGGTTGCCACAATGGCACACAGGAGGTGGAAAGGTGTACAGTGGATGAGTCTATCCTCTGGGACCGTCAGGCAAACGCATTTAATGCGCTGCCGACGCGCCCCTCTCGCTTTATCGGGGACGGCAAGGAAGCATGTCCCAGCTATCGCCGCCTTGCCTGGCTTCGACACACGTCTGAGCTGACGAGGCGTCGTGGCGCCACGTTGGTTGGCTGCTGGGTTGGCGCGGTGGTGGAGCCTCCATGAAGATCTGCATGCCACCACGCAGGTGCTTGCTGGGTCGGCGTAGATGCCGCACGTTGCCACGCAGGCGCCTGCCCAGCTGGTTGAGCTAGCAGCTGCATGGGGACGGTGGCGGAGTCTTGGCAGACGTGGGCCCGGCTGCGGCCTTGTTGATGTCCTCGGCAAGGATCTTGCCGGGGCCCCGGCAAGGGTCTTGTCGTGGCGTCGTGGTCGTCCCCGGCAAGGATCTTGCCGGGGGTCTTTTGGATTCCCTCGGCTAGGATCCCGCCGAGGGTCGTCGTCTTCTTGTCCTCATCTGATCTTGTGTGTTAATGATCTTGACAAAGATCTGCATGCCACCACGGAGGTGCCTCCCGAGCCTTGGTTCCAATGTATTTGTTGGTGTTGGAACCCTTGGGCTCAAGGGTGGTGCACTCTGCTGATGTTGGGAAGCTGCCCCGGCAAGGCTCTTGCCGGGGCCGCGGAGGTCGCCCCGGCAAGGGTCTTGCCGGGGGAGTCCACCTCGCCCTTTGCTCTTGTGTTTCTGGTCTTGGCGTTGCCTTGGTTGTCTTGTGCTCCGGCTTCCCCGGCTTCCCTCCTCTGCCGTGCTAAGTGTGGCTGTGGGCGCGGCTCTGACTGCCCGTGCACAAGTAAGGGGTCCAAAGGAAAGCCCTACTTTTGTACACCGACCCCCCCTCCCGGGGTGCATTTACATTGGAGCAACATTAATTTTATTTATTTTCATCTAAGCAACTATTTAAAATGTGATCTTTTGTGTGTGCATTCAGTCAATTTTTATCAGATAGAGAATTTTGCTGGTTAAGAGTATCGACCTAGAATTAGGAATTTCCTGGTTGACTTAGAAGTCACTCTATGCAATTAGTCTATTTGATAAAGTAACCAAATAACTCACACATTTTCCCTTAATATTTTGTACTATGTACTTTAGATAATATCAAATTTTATCTTTTGTATCTGGCATTACAGTGCTACCCCGTTTCATAAATAAGTGAATTCCTGTAAACATGTCGACAAACTTTTTCAACTAAAAACTGTTTATATTTAGTAACAGAAAAATGATATCTACAGATTTGTCATAAAAAATATCAGTTGACGCAGTGGCCAGGATACGCCCCCTTTTCAAAAAGTATACAAACTTTTTTCTTTGCCGGGAGATTTCATAAAATGCCCTTCAGGCTACCCCTAGGGAAACTTTGGGTTATTAAGGGGCATATATCTTCATGTACACGAGTAAACAAAACTCTGTTCCTTCTTGATTCATGGATGACGCAAATCTTATGGCTTCGTTTTGAAAAAAACTTCAAGCTGCTACCGCTTCTACTATATCAAGTTTTAGGGGAGCAAAATGAGTGCCTCTTCCTTAATCTAAGCCCGTAATTTTGTCTACACATACCTCCGGCTACTGATCCCGCCGCATGTCTGATCGAAACTTCTCCATCTAATTCCAAGTATCTTTGTTTTTCTTTTTCTTTTCGTAGATAAGAACTTATAAGCATTGAATAATTGCAACCCATGATATGAATCAACCTAATTGCAATCTATGAGAGGACCTTCGACGGTTATTGACAATATTTACATACAAAAACATATAGATACTACTTCATCCCGTTGGACAAGCATTTGCAAATCCGAGTTCGTATAAAAAACTTTTTAATCCGAGTTCGTATGCAAAAGTTATGCCCATTTTACAAATTCCAGAGAGATTTTGCAAATAAAGCCGAAATTCATATTTCTAAATTTTCCCAACAACTAGACCACATATCACATGGGAAACTTATTTTATTTTATTTTTTTGACATTTCCATCATTTTCTTTTCTTTTTTCTAAAACTGAAAAGGCGGTCGGGGGGGGGGGGGGTAGAGTTTGAAAATGGGACCTTTAGTACCGGTTCGTGCCATGAACCGGTACTAATGCCTCAAAGCCCATTAGTACCGGTTGGTGGCACCAACCGGGACTAAAGGTCTAACCTTTAGTCCCAGTTGGTGCCACCAACCGGTACTAATGGGCATCGCACCCTTTAGTCCCGGTTCGTGCCACCAACCGGGACTAAAGGGCCCCGGTGTACCGGGACTAATGCCTCAGCCGCACGAACCGGGACCAATGCTCACATTAGTCCTGGTTCGTGACTGAACCGGGACTAATGTGAATCTTGCCCTGTGACCAATGCCCTGTTTTCTACTAGTGTAAACGGCCTCATTTCTCAGGAAGGTTTTTTTCGACCTTGTCTAAATCAGCCAAATAACTTTCCTAGACATATATTCTATATATACAGACTATGTGCGCTGGTTTTTCCATTTTTTGATTTTTTTAATTTTTTTTGCTCATTTGAATTCTGGTCAAACTTAACTTTGACCAAGATTTAAACAAGTGTAAAACATCAAAATGAAAAACTAAGCCTGGATCCTTCTTAGTCACTCCAAAATGAAGCTCTGGTGAGTTTTTTGAAATTTTCATGTTCATTTCCCCAAAACACTTCTCTTCACTTCATACAAGAGAGTTTGAGATACTCGAGATATCGCACAAAACACATGAACTTATCGTTTAAATGTATGTAAACCTTGTTTATCAACTTAAATCGTTAGTATATGACATAAGAAGACTATGTGCGCAGGTTTTTTATTTTTCTGATTTTTATTTAATTTATTATGCTCATTTGAAATCTGGTCAAACATAGCTTTGACTGCTCCAAACCCCTCCCAAACACTGCTAACCCTAGCGCTGAACAAGGACCATTCATCTAACCCTAGCGGCGATCAAGGACCGTTCATCTAACCCTAGAGGCGATCAAGGGCCGTCGATCTAACCCTTCTAGAAGGAATCTGCGGGGAGGAGGGGGGCGATCCGCGAGATGCAATCTGATTGGCTGGGAGATTGTTTTTTTAAACAAATACCGGGCGCGCTGGATGGACCGTTGGGCCGTCTCGTTGTCTAGGCATGAGACCGCAGTAAATAGGCCGTCTCAGCCTTTCCAGGCCTTGCATGCATGGGAGGCGGCGACATGGGTTTGCATGCGTGGGAGGCGGACGTGGATGCATGCGAGCGAGGCACACTAGGCAAGCTAGGCTAGCGATGCGAGCTAGGTGGTTCAGGGCAATGGTTCAGGGCAGCGAGTCAGATGCACCGCCCGGTCAAAGAGATATGCAGTGATTCAGATGCACGCACGCACCCGATGCACCGTTTTCGTGCAAAAATTAAACAGTGCAAAACGTAACGGATACACACACGCGTCTGGATTCACACACGCACCGTTCTCATCCTTTCTCTCTTCCTCTCCCACCCACAGGCCAATAAATGGGGTGCCTCTCTTCCTCTCCCACCCACAAGCCAGATCCGATCCATTCTCTCCAACTTCAAACACCCAAGCGACCGAGCCCTCCCCACGCGAGACCAAGTGAAGATGCAGTTGAACGGGCCGACCTTCAACCGTCCGCCTGTCATGCCGGAGCTGCGCTACCCACCGGGCGTGTTCGTGGAGAGGGAGCTCCGTGTGTGGGCTATTTCAAGGTGGAGGGGTTCCGTCGAACTCACGCGCGCCTTCCTCAGAGCCAGCTATGCCCGCCTCCCACGGGGCTCGTCGAGGATGTTCACCCTCAACGAGGTTCGTGACCGCGGCGGCATCCTCCAACTGCTCACGGTCACCTTCACCAACCCGTTTGACGCGCGCGAGCTCCTCGGCCATGTCTTTTGGTGCGGCTGCGAGGCCATCTTATTCACCGTCTACAACATCTACAACAACTACGAGAGCATCTTCCCCACTCCAGGCAAGATGCACTCCCTTCATTACGACGAGGAGGAGGTGTGAAGATGAAGACAGTGTTGAAGGGGCACGCACGGCCAAGGTGGAAGAAGGAGGTCAAGATGAAGTTGTTCAAGCCCGGAGTCAAGCTCGTCATGTTTCATTTTTATTTTGTTGCTTTTCTATGTCGTGTCGTGTCATGTTTCGTGATGTGTCCGTGAACTTATTATTGTAATGGTACGGCGTGTTGCATCTTATCTAAGTTATTAGGGTTTATTATGTGTGTTAAAAAATGTCCGTGCCCAAACATGTCATTTCTTCCCTAAACCAAGTCATGAAGTTCGAGAACTTGTGGTTTTCATTAATGAAAATCGGAGGGGGTGAGAAGCCCTCTATTTCATTCAGAAAAAATAAGTCATGAACTAACATGCAAATTTATTCCCTTTAATCCTAAACCAAGTGCCACTCTAACCCTAACCAAGTGCCACTCTAACCAAAATCATGTGGCAGTGCAAACATATGTTTTCAACCTTCGAACCCTCCAAAATTTCAGTGCAAAACAAAGGAAAACCACTCTCACGCGTGTGCAAACATTCACGGTCTCACTATTTTTTGTTTGACAAATTTCACAGTCTCACTATGTATACCTTCCTTCCCTACCCATGTCAAAGTCTTGCCATCTGTCCTAGCGGTTACCAGCGCAGCCCTAAACACCACAAACCCACGCAGTCCTAGGGTCGAGTCCCCAGCCGCACCAATTTTTTGTGCATTTTCCACCCTTCATTTCTTTAGACAAATTTTTTTCAATGTAATGCCCTTAATAAATGTTCATTTATTTTGGCTCCAGGTGTAAATCTCTACGAGAGCTGAGGCACATTTTCCATGACATTTTGGTCTTTGATTTAAATCACGGTGTATTTGAATTGGATTAATTAAATTGCTATTAAATATTTAACTGTTGGGGAACGTAGCAGAAATTCAAAATTTTCTACGCATCACCAAGATCAATCTATGGAGTAATCTAGCAACGAGGGGAAGGGGAGTGAATCTACATACCCTTGTAGATCGCGATGCGGAAGCGTTGCAAGAACGCGGATGAGGGAGTCGTACTCGTAGCGATTCAGATCGCGGTTGATTCCGATCTAAGCACCGAAAGAACGGTGCCTCCGCGTTCAACACACGTGCAGCCCGGTGACGTCTCCCACGCCTTGATCCAGCAAGGAGAGAGGGAGAGGTTGGGGAAGACTCCATCCAGCAGCAACACGACGGCATGGTGGTGGTGGAGGAGCGTGGCAATCCCGCAGGGCTTCGCCAAGCACCGCGGGAGAGGAGGAGGAGGAAGAGGGGTAGGGCAGCACCAAATGGAGACTTTCTCGTGTCTGTATGGCAGCCCAAACCTCAACTATATATAGGGGTGAGGGGGCTGCGCCCCCTTTAGGGTTTCCACCCCCAAGAGGAGGCGGCCAGCCCTAGATCCCATCAAAGGGGGGCGGCCAAGGGGAGGAGAGGGGGGGCGCCCCACTAGATGGGCCCTAAGGCCCATCTGGACCTAGGGTTTGCCCCTCCCACTCTCCCATGCGCCTTGGGCCTTGGTGGGGGGGCGCACCAGCCCACCTGGGGCTGGTCCCCTCCCACACTTGGCCCACGCAGCCTTCTGGGGCTGGTGGCCCCACTTGGTGGACCCCCGGGACCCTCCCGGTGGTCCCGGTACATTACCGATTTCACCCGAAACTTTTCCGGTGACCAAAACAGGACTTCCCATATATAAATCTTTACCTCCGGACCATTCCGGAACTCCTCATGACGTCCGGGATCTCATCCGGGACTCCGAACAACATTCGGTAACCACGTACATGCTTTCCCTATAACCCTAGCGTCATCGAACCTTAAGCGTGTAGACCCTACGGGTTCGGGAACCATGCAGACATGACCGAGACGTTCTCCGGTCAATAACCAACAGCGGGATCTGGATACCCATGTTGGCTCCCACATGTTCCACGATGATCTCATCGGATGAACCACGATGTCGGGGATTCAATCAATCCCGTATTCAATTCCCTTTGTCTAACGGTATGTTACTTGCCCGAGATTCGATCGTCGGTATCCCTATACCTTGTTCAATCTCGTTACCGGCAAGTCTCTTTACTCGTTCCGTAACTCACATCATCCCGTGATCAACTCCTTGGTCACATTGTGCACATTATGATGATGTCCTACCGAGTGGGCCCAGAGATACCTCTCCGTTTACACGGAGTGACAAATCCCAGTCTCGATTCGTGCCAACCCAACAGACACTTTCGGAGATACCCGTAGTGCACCTTTATAGCCACCCAGTTACGTTGTGACGTTTGGCACACCCAAAGCATTCCTACGGTATCCGGGAGTTGCACAATCTCATGGTCTAAGGAAGTGATACTTGACATTAGAAAAGCTCTGAGCAAACGAACTACACGATCTTGTGCTAGGCTTAGGATTGGGTCTTGTCCATCACATCATTCTCCTAATGATGTGATCCCGTTATCAATGACATCCAATGTCCATGGTCAGGAAACCGTAACCATCTATTGATCAACGAGCTAGTCAACTAGAGGCTTACTAGGGACATGGTGTTGTCTATGTATCCACACATGTATCTGAGTTTCCTATCAATACAATTCTAGCATGGATAATAAACGATTATCATGAACAAGGAAATATAATAATAACCGATTTATTATTGCCTCTAGGGCATATTTCCAACATTAACAACTCCAAAAAAATTCTAACCTTAATTGTTTGGCTCTGGAATAATTCAATTAGCTTCCACAAAAAGTTTCAGCATTATGATTTACTGCCTAAATTAAATCAGAACAGAAACAGTAAAACACGCAAGAGAACCCCCGAACGGGACTAATTGGATGCAGTTGGCCCATTAGTCTAGCCTGCACTTGGCTCTACGCTCTGAATTTGGCCCAAGAGCAACCTTTTTTTAACACAAAGGCAGAGCAGAGAGCTGCATTTCATTGATCAAAAGTTTCTGAATTCCTCATTTCTTCTCCTTTTTTCAACATATTTAAATGTTGGTCACTTCTTCTCTTTTTTTCAACATTTAAGCAACTTTGACCAACATTTAAACTAGGTGAATTTCTCATACAGTTTCAAGATTACAAATTCCTCCATAATTCATGCCTTTCCATACATTTTCAACATTACAACCAGTGCGATTACCATACCTTCAAATGCCCAAAAGTATTTGCAAACGGGTATTGGTAGTGCTTGATCTTCAAGCTTGCTAACCTTCTTCTTCAACATCCTAAGCTCAACAGCTAGCTCTCTGTCAGTGCGTGCTTCGCCCTCCATCTCTTCTTCCGGAGCTCGTGCTGCGGCCACTTCCGTTCGTGGCAGCATGCGCAACCATTCTTCATGCTCTTCTTGCAGTTCATTCATTAGAGTCTTGGCTAGAGCATCGACCCAAAGAAAGAAGCATGTCACCTGCATGAACACCAAACAGATCAACCCATTGCTCAAAGATCCCGACCACGAAAATGGTGCAATTGCCCCGATTCTTACCCCATTCTCGCCGCACACGTAGAACAGACGATTCTGGTTCCTTGGTGTGTGAGAAACCCTCCGATCAATGCCCGCCCAGCACCGCAGACAGACGAAGACAGGCATGTCCACACGCGCCCGGCTCTGCATCCGCGAGGTGGCGCGGGAGCTTGAGCAAGACATGGAGCTTGGAGCCGAACGGGATCTCAACGCCGCCGCGCCCTCCACAGCTAGCTTCCCACCGCCGTGCTCTCTCTCTCTCGCCGTGGTCACCACCGTGCTCTCTGTCGCCGTGGTCACCGCCGCTGTCGCCCGTTATATAGCACACCCGCAACGACTCTCTGCTCAACGGCTCTCTGCTGGGTCCCACAAGCCACGCATGCAACGGTCTGAATAAAATTGGCCGTCTCTGCCGCCTGGTCCCACCTGTAAGGGCCGAGTCAAAAGGTTGACCTGACAGAGACGGCAGAGTTCACGGAACGAGTCGGTGCGCACGGACTAGGGGCAAAACTGAGCACAATTCGCATCTGAGGGAAAAACTGAGTACATGGACACCACTGAGGGCAAAAGGATAACTAACCCAAAATTGTGAGGTTTCGAAATGAGACTTAGAAGTGGTAATATTAGTTTGAACCTCTCTAATATCCATGTTCAGTGGATCAGCGCGAGCATCTGCAACTGATGAGCTGAATTTCATTTCTAATATCAGTTTGAACCTTGTAATCTTTGAATTTGAGCCATATAACTCTGGAATTTTAACCTTGTAATATTTCGAGCTTTTGTGGTACAATCGTTGAAATGGCATCGTATGAGACTCGTATATTGGTAGCACTATTTTGACCTTAATATGCAATGGTCTTAGATTTTATTAACCATTCTCGAATCTGTTTACCTTGTCGATCTCACAGCACACAATCTGTATACCTAACTCGACTGCGATCTTCGACATTATTGCACACAGTTGGTTTCTTCCACCGTGTGCCCTGTAGAGCGCAGAATTAGTTATCGCACTCGAGTGTCCATCATCACCCTTCTGTGTAACTTTGACCTCATCACCCACGGGTAAACTTATGACCGAAGTCATTCCACAGACTTCGTTTTTACAAAGCTTTTTGCCAAGAAACGCCCACGATTTGTCCCTCTTCTAGCCGACGTGTGGCAAACTAGCTAGCAGGGCAGGAAGCTTGCGCGTAAACTGTGCGGTAGCACGGGAACAGGCTCACCGACGATACATTTGTCAAGTGTGCACTGGAATCCTCCTCTATGAACCTGTGACAAGATATGACGATTACAGGCCGGTCGCCACCCATTCATTACGGCAGCCAACCTTTCGATCGTGCCCCACCATTGCAAGAAGCACACCCACCACGAGAAATTCTTAGAGGGTATCCTGCGCGGCTCCAATGGTGCTCCGAGCGGCTGCCAACGACGAGCAGCAGTTCACCATGCGTGCTGTGGTGGACACCCACAGATGGTTCATGGACCTCTCGGTGGTGTACACCAACAACCCGGTCTGGGTGGAGCACTCCATCCAGATCATGGAGCTGTTGCATGCCGAGGAGAAGTACAAGGTGGTCGGGTTCGACCTCGAGTACAGCCGCGCTCGTACCAGGTCTCGTCCCAAGGTCGCCGTCGGCCAGATGTGCGTGCGCCACCACATCCTCGTCTACCACTACTGCCTGGCCACAAGGCCTAGCGAGCATTTCGCTAGGTTTGTCAATAGCCCCCACTACATGTTCGCTACGGTGGACATCACCAACGATGTAAAGGCGCTCAAGAATTCGGGCATCGCCTGCCAGAATCTTGTCGACATCCAGGGCTAATACAAGATCTGGGGCAGCAAGGAGCATGAGAAGGACTCACTGGTTCACTTGGCCGAGGCCAGCATCGACCACTACTACAGAGACATGAAGGATTCTGCAACAATGACAAGCGTGCCTGGCACTCGGCCTGGATGGAGAAACCCGACACAACTCACATCGTGTACGCGGCCAAGGAGGCGTACACGAGCTACGACATGTAGAGGCGGATCGTTGACATGAGGAAGTGCCTCCTTCCCCAAAACGGCCAGGGATCCAGCCGGAAGCAGAGCAATGGCAAGCGTCATCGCAACAATAAGTAGATGATTAGATCCTCGTCTCTCCTACTTTAGTATGCATGTAATTGCTTACTTTGGTGTGTGGAAATGTTATGTGTGTAGTCACTTGTGTAATTGTATGCTTAATTTGGTTATGCAATGCTGTCTTTTTAAGTATATATGTTGATGCTCTGTAGACAGAGCGTAGATGTTGTGCGGACAAAGAAAATCACATCGCACACGGACTAAACAATGGAACCCGTCGGTGATGTTTTCATCAATCACTCACAATTGTATACCAGCAATTGTTTGCTCACAACACACACGGCTTGTTAGCAGTAATCATCTGTGTTGTTATCGGTCTTTGCACACGTTTCTGATTACACACCTGTTTGCCGCGTATCACACACATCTTGTTAAGTTGAACCGCTTCTGTTCTCTTGTCTCAACGCAAACAGTTCATCCGAGTGAGCCGCATGTCGTATATCGCACACACCTTGATCTGGCTGACCGTTTCTTTTGTGTTTCCTAATCACAAACAGTTCATCCAAGTGAACCGTATGATGTATATCGCACACACCTTCATCTGGCTGCCCGTTTCTTTTGTTCCTCCTCATCGCAAACAATTAATTGAACTGAACCGTACGCCCTAGATCGCAAACGCAACTAAAATCTGAACCGTTTCTGATGCATCCTCCATCGTCTCTTGAGTAGAGGCTCTGGCCTTAGACATAGGAATTCTCTTTGCTGGTGCCTTCTTATGCATCCCTGGCTTAACTGCAGCAGCTGTGCCATACTCCTTCTTTAGCACTTTCTTCTTGGAGCTTACTTCCTCCTCAGTAGCCACATAGTCCTCATCCTCGAAATCTGAGGTTCTCTTCTTCCTGGTTCTGGTGGCTGCCTTTGGCAAGTTACTTGGAGTGCTCCTGCTACCATCATCAGAAGTGCTTGAGGGATCTGAACCCTCACTCAGCTACACATGTTCCTCAGACCTGTTCTGACTATCACTCTGATCAGACATCTTTGCAAACTTACTGACAACAGACCTTGTGAATAGATGTAGATGAGGTAGAGTGGATGAGCATCACAAAGTGCAGAGATTTTACAAAACAGATGACTTAAAAACTTAGTTTTAGTTCTCCACAAAAAGCATTTCCGAGCTACCAATTTGTAAACTCGATGATACCGAAGCAATTTTTGGAGCCTAAACATGTGAACTCGGTCAGACTGAGTCACAGTTCGGTGGCACCGAGACTGCTAGGGTTTCACAGAGAACCGAACTCGATCACACCGAATTGCAGTTTTCGGTCAGACCGAAAATAGCAAGTGCTATGGCCTAAGCCAAATTGGTGAGACCGATTTCTACAACTCGGTCGGTCTGATATGAGTTCGGCGGATACATAACCCTAAATTTTCAAATCAAATCTAACCTAAGGGATGTTCTCAGTGGATAGAGTGTTTGCATACGTGGTAAGGATCATGACAGAACAATGTGCTATGAATCAGAGGTAAAAGAACAGCACAAAAGGTCGAACCCATACCCTAGTTTGGCGGGAGTTTGCTACGACGACAATGACGGAGCAGATTTCCGTTGACGATGACGGAAACCAGCGGCAGGAGGTCGCTGGCGGCGAGGAGACGATCCGGAGACCCGAAGAGGCAGAGCAGGACACGCTCGGGCTGAGGAGTTTGAAGAATTTTCCAAAATCTCACCCGTGGGTATATATATCCCGACCCTGTCAGTGTGACCGAGTGGAACAACTCGGTGGTACCGAGATGCAGAATCGCAAGCGGTTAGTGCAACTCGGTGTGACCCAAAATTTCAAATCGGTTGCACCGAGATTGAAAACGTAGATCAACTTAGTGAACTCGGTGTGACCGAAGTGGATGACTCGGTCATACCGAAATGCACAAAGAAGTTTTGGAAGTTTATGTCTATGACGAATCGGGGACTCCGAGTGCTCCTCACACAGAGTGGTTTGAATTTGACTTGATCAAACTTTGTGATGTAGCATGAATAGAGTTTGAGACGAGAAAAGCATAGATAGCTAGAGGGAGTTCTTAGGCATTCTTGTCCATCCATTTGGCAAAAGAGAAAAAGCCAAACAATCAAAGCAACAAATGGATGTCCTCGAATGAGTAAAATATGCATCCAACATGCTCACGCAATAAGATGGCAAATGAAATATGTGACAAAGCATGCACAATCACTCTAGCATCTATCAAGCATTTTGGGAATGACTAGGTCATCTATATATGAGTATATTGACTTAGGAGTCAAATGAGAACATTTGATCATAGGTCATACTCATCGTTTAAGCACAAGTGGGGTTACCACTTTTACATAAAACATTGTTGTGTTCACATCGTTAGAGTTGCTTTAGCTCAATTGATAAGAGTAAAGCTCCCCCTAGATGTGATATCCCCCCTAAGAGGGATGAACTAACCTTGGGTTTTGTCGATGATGACTTCATGTAGGTGTTGAAGATGTAGATGCTCAATGTTGATGTAGATCATTTCGAGCAATCCATTGGAGTGAGTTGCACTTTCAATACCTACACGGGTTAGTCCCACAAGGAACAAACAAGGATATCCATAGACATAGAGTGATGTTCACATAGGATGGTGTCCATGAAAGCATTAGGTTACCTTGTCCCTTGTCTTACCAACAAGAGGGTTTGTGACTCTTTGAACTAGTGCATGATATGGAGGTTGTTTGCACTTGTCATTGCCAAAATGAAATATGAGTGAAGTATGTTGGCGGAGTCACCCTCAAGAACTCTCTAGTTCTTCTTCTTCAGGATCCACACCATCTGCATGGGAATCCTTGGAGTTGTAGTTGTACTTGATGAAGTAGAACTTGATGTAGTCTTGGGAATTCACTTGACCAATGCCTTAGGGGTTTCTTCAAATGCATCAATTTCCTCTTGAAGATTGTCCTTGCCCTTTTGCTTGTGGTCTAGTGGTGGAAGATCATCTTGAGCTTGTGTTCCTTGGAAAGAAGTAGGATCATACTTCTCTTGTTGAGGAACAAACTTCGTATTGGGGTATTGATCTTCTTCCCACTCAACTCCATTGGCATTGAACTTTCGTTCTAAACCAACACCTTGATTCTTCCGGTGTCTTCCTTGCTTGCGTACAATCTCCTCAAATTGCTTACTTTTGGCAAGGCTCTTGTCAACACCTTTCTCTATAATTCCCTTCAATAAGCTATTTTCTTGATAAAATGTAACTTGGCTAAGAGAATCATTAGTGGAATCAAGAGAACTACTAGAAGCAACAACATTGGTTTTAGCATGATTATTGTTACTACTAGAAGAAGAATCTTTCTTGTTCTTGTTGCTAGATTTAACATGTGGCATGCAAGTAGACAAGAGTAAACGCTTGGCAATGTAAAAAGAACTTTTCTTGCGAAGATCATCATTGATTGCCTTTAAGAACTCATGCTCTTTCTCAAGGTTGAGCTTTTCAAAGCGTAGCTTCTTATGAGTCTTTAAAAGTTCTCGATGATCTTCCAAGGTAGTTTCATGAGCTAACTTAACAGTGTTTAGTTCTTTAGTTAGATGCTCAATCTCCTTCTTATCATCGTCATTCGCTTTATCTTGATTAGCATGATTAATAGTAAGTTCATCATAGTTTTCATAACTAGAGTTGTCAACAAGAAAATCATCATCTCCTAGCAAATCATCTTCATCACTAATGAAATCAACATACTCGGGGTGTGATACCTTTGGGCATTTAGCCATGAAGCATCTCCCAATTCCTTCATTTGGTGAGTCAAAAATGTCGTACGAGTTGGTTGACACAAGTGCTAGACCGGCAACACCTTCATCTTGAGTATATTTGGAGTCGGAGTGATAACTTCTTTCGGAGTGATGGTCGGAGTCGGAGCCGGATATCCATTCACCAACATGAGCTTGATGTCTCCGTTTTGTGTAGCTCTTTGATGACTTGTCCTTCCATTCCGAATCCTTTCTTCTCCGGAAGGGTCTTCGTTCATAACGATCATCTCTACTCCTTCTCTCTCTTGGTGGTGATTCTTCTCTCCTACTCCTTCCTTTGGGAGAATCTTCTCTTCTTTTGTAGGGAGCCGTACACTCATTGGAGTAGTGTCCGTGTCTTCCACATTTATAGAAATTTCGCTCACGACTTGAAGATCTTTTGTCATTGTAGGACCTTGACTTGGAACTTCTCTCCTTGCTTCTACTCTTGTAGAACTTATTGAAGTTCTTCACCATTAGGCTCAATTCTTCATTGAAGGCTTTTTCTCACTTGATGATGTGGGAGCATCACATGAGGCTTTGTAAGCACCACTTGACTTGTTGTGGAGCTCTTCCTTATCCTTAAGTGACATATCATGAGCAACAATCATTCCAATGACTTCCGTTAGCTTGAGATCTTTGTAATTGGGCATCATTTGTATCAATGTGCACACGGTATCATATTTTCCATCCAAGGCTCTTAGTATCTTCTTGATGATGAATTTGTCGGTCATCTCTTCACTTCCAAAGCCGGCAATCTCATTTGTGATGAGAGCAAGCCTAGAGTACATTTCAGCGACACCTTCACAATCCTTCATTTTGAACTTGTCAAGCTGACTTTGAAGCACATCCAATTTGGATTCCTTGACGGAGTCGGTACCTTCGTGCATATCGATCAAAGTATCCCAAATTTCCTTTGCATTCTCAAGATGGCTGATTTTGTTGAATTCTTCGGGGCACAATCCGTTGAAGAGAATATCACATGCTTGAGCATTGTATTGCAGCATCTTCAACTCTTCCGCGGTAGCTTCACGGTTCGGTTCTCTCCCATCAAAGAATTCACCTTGCAAGCCAATACACACAATAGCCCAAATGGGGGGGGGGGTTATGTCTAAGAATATACATTTTCATCTTATGCTTCCAACTAGCAAAATTTGTACCATCAAAGTAAGGACCTCTACGGTGGTAATTTCCCTCGCTAGACGCTATACTCTCCTAGGTTGTGAAACCAAGGCTATGATCACCAAAAGCTATGGAAGTCAAGGCAAATGGAGACCAAAGCTCTGATACCACTTGTAGGATCGAAAGTATGTCTACGGTGATTAGACTACTTGACAAAATAAAAATCTAGACTTTTCCCAATTTTATGTCTTGGTAGATTTTAACAACTTAGCACAAGTCAAGTAATCAACGTACACATGCAATTCTAAGAGTATAGCAGCGGAATGTAAACAATTGCCTATGAAGGTAAAGGGAGGAGTTTGAGGGAGCAAACGCAATGTAGACACAGAGATTTTTGGCATGGTTTCGATAGGTGGTGCTATCATACATCCACGTTGATGGAGACTTCAACCCACGAAGGGTACTGGTTGCGCGAGTCCACGGAGGGCTCCACCCATGAAGGGTCCACGAAGAAGCAACCTTGTCTATCCCACCATGGCCATCGCCCACGAAGGACTTACCTCACTAGGGTAGATCTTCACGAAGTTGGCGATCTCCTTGCCCGTATAAACTCCTTGGTTCAACTCCACAATCTTGACGGAGGCTCCCAAGTGACACCTAACCAATCTAGGAGACACCACTCTCCGAAATGTAATAGACGGTGTGTTGATGATGAAATCCTTGCTCTTGTGCTTCAAATGATAGTCTCCCCAACACTCAACTCTCTCTCATAGGATTGGATTTGGTGGAAAGATGATTTGAGTGTAAAGCAACTTGGGGAAGGCTAGAGATCGAGATTTATGAGGTTGGAATGGAATATCTTGACCTCAACACAAGTGTAGGTGGTTCTCTCTCAGAAAATGTATGATGGAAGTGTAGGCATGTTCTGATGGCTCTCTCCACAAATGAAGAGTGGGTGGAGGGGTATATATGGCCTCCACACAAAATCTAACCGTTATACACAATTTACCAAACTCGGTGGGACCGTATCAGAAAACTCGGTCAGACCGATTCAGTTCAAAATGTGAACGTTAGGATTTTTGGTGGGACCGACATGTCAACTCGGTGGGACCGATTTCATTAGGGTTAGGGCATAACATAATCTCGGTGAGACCGATTACACAAACTCGGTGATTCGCTCATTTCGGTTGGACCAAAACGTTACGAAGGGGAAACAGAGAGTTTGCATTGCGAACTCGGTGGGATTGATCGCTCATCTCGGTTAGACCGAAATGTTACGAAGGGAAACAGAAAGTTTGCAATCCCATCTCGGTGAGACCGAGATCCCTATCGGTGAGACCGAAGTGACTAGGGTTTGTGGCAATGGCTATGTCAACAGAACTCGGTGGCGCCAGATAGAAAGTTTTGGTAGGGCCGAGTTTGACTTTTGGTTTGGGACATATTTGGATGTGAGAAAGTGGTTGCGGGTTTTGGAGCATATCACTAAGCACTTTGAGCAAGCAAGCCATTAAGCAACACCTCATCCCCTTTTAATAGTATTGGCTTTCCTATGGACTCAATGTGATCTTGGATCACTAAAATAGAAAATGTAGAGTCTTGAGCTTGAGCCAACATGTGTCCTTAGCATTTTGAGGGGTCCACATTCCTAATCCATGCCATGCCAATCATTGAGCTTTCCTGAAATATTTATCTTGAGATAGCATTAGCTCAATGAGCTATATGTTGTTAGTAATTACCAAAACTACCCAGGGATAGTTGCACTTTGAAATAAGTTTTAGCAAGCAAAGATGCAACCAAATAGAAAAGGCACATGCCAACACAAGCAAAGATAGCGCAAAAATATTTTTGGTATTTTTGATTTTGTTTACACAAGTGGAGGGAGATGAAAATATATGTCAAGGCAAATAAAAAGTAGAGCTAGTAACTGATAGTTTGTATGTAGGAACCTGTCAAGAATTTGATGATGTCTCCCTGGGAATGGCGCCAAAAATTATTTCTGCTACTGGTGAGCTGCGTTGGGATTTTCCCCGAAGAGGAAGGGTCACTAGTAGAAAAAGGCCCATTTGTCCCGGTTCCAGAGGGCCTTTAGTCCCGGTTCTGGAACCGAAGGCCCTCCATGTGGCCGTTGTCTAGACCTCTACCTTTAGTCCCGGTTGGTAACACCAACCAGGACTAAAGGATTTTTTTGAATTTTTTTTGAAATTTTGAAATTTCTGAATTATTTGCATTTCATCTCCAATCACCCCTCGTCACTCCTCAATTTAATCTCTAATCTCTAATCACCCCTCATAATTCCAAATCGTCTAACTTCCCGGCCGGTCACCCATCCTCTCACTTCTCCAGCCTGAGCACGCTTCTATTCCCCCTTGTTTCCAAGTCTGCACTTGTTGTTTTCCTGACAATAGTAAGCTGTCAATCCTATTAACCCTTAGGAGTTGAAGTTGAGCATGAAGTCACACATTACACCGTTTGAGATTCAAACTATTATTCTTAAAACAAATGATTATTTAGTAACACTAATATTTCTTGAATAAGTAATATGACCATCGTTTGACCATAGTTTGACCACAGTTTGACCACATTTGAGCTGATTTGACCAAAATTAAAAAAACTGAAATAATTATTTAGTAACACTAATATTGCTGAATAATTATTTAGTAACACTAATATTTCTTGAATAAGTAGTTTGACCATAGTTTGACCAGATTTGACCAAAATCTAAAAAAACTGAAATAATTATTTAGTAACACTAATATTGTTGAATAATTATTTAGTAGCACAAATATTTCTTGAATAATTAGTTTGACCACAGTTTGACCAGATTTAACCAAAATTCAAAAAAACATAAATTTTAGCATATCTTTTTTTCCTTTTAGAATTTAACGATTCTAAAATTTTGAAAACGGCCTTAGGCCTTCAAAATTGGATGCGAATTTTCGTGCTGAACATTTTGATATATTATACTTTTTTTCTGACATCGTATGCAAAAGTTATAGCCGTTTTACTTTTTCATAACACTTTTTTGCAAAACATGTCCAAATTTAAGTTTTTTAATTTTTTGAGTAGATACCCTAGAAGCTTCGGGAGGAGACGAGAGGATGTACGAGGAGACGACAAGGCAACCCGGCGCGCCCAAGGGGGGCGCCCTGTTGCCTTATGGGCCCCTCGAGGCTCCGTCTGAACTAATTCCACTTCTATAAATTCTCAAATATTGGAAATGAACAGAGAGCCACCCGAAACATTTTTTCTGTCGCCACAAGTCTATGTTCTTCTGTGATCCAATCTGGAGGCCTTTTCCGGTACTCTGCCGAAGGGGAATTGATCATGGAGGGCTTCTACATCAACGTTGTTGCCCTACGGATGATGCATGAGTAGCTTACCACAGACATACGGGTGCATAGCTAGTAGCTAGATGACTTATTCTCTCTCTTTGATCATCAATACCATGTTCTCCTCGATGTTCTTGGAGTTCTATCCGATGTAATCTTCTTTTGCGGTGTGTTTGTTAGGATCTGATGAATTGTGGGTCTATGATATGACTATTCATGAGAAGTAATTGATTCTTTTATGAACTTTATTATGCATGATTGTTATAGCTTTGTGTTTCTCTTTGATCTATCTATTTGGTTTGGCCAACTAGATTGATTTATTTTCAGTGGGAGAGGTGGTTTGTGATGGGTTCAATCATGCGGTGCTCTATCCCAATGAATAAAAGGGACAAGACACATATTTGTATTGTTGCCATTAAGGATAAAATGATGGGGTTTATTCATATTAGTTGAGTTTACTTTGCCTACATCATGTCATCTTGCTTAAGGCATTACTCTATTTTTATTAACTTAATACCCCAGATGCATGCTGGATAGCGGTCGATGGCTGGAGTAATTGTAGTTGATACAGACAGGAGTCGGCCTACTTGTCTCGGACATGATGCCTATATACATGATCATTGCCTTGAATATCGTCACAATTATGCCCTTTTCTACCAATTGCCCAACAATAATTTGTTTACCCATCGTATGCTATGCGCTCGAGAGAGAAGCCTATAGTGAAAACTATGGCTCCCGGGTCTACTTTTATCATATATAAAAACCAAAAATATATTTTCTGCCATTTTTACTTTCTTTTATTTTATCTTCGTAATTTATCGATCTACCACTACAAAATTTAATCATTGCAAGTAACTGCCAAGGGGATTGACAACCCTCTTGTTCGCATTGGGTGCAAGTATTTGATTTTGTGTGTGTAGATGCTGTTCTTGAGGCTTTGTGTGATTCTCCTAATGGTTCAATAAACCTTAGTTCCCACTAAGGGAAATACTTATCTCTACTGTACTGCATCTCCTCTCCTCTTCGGGAAAAATCCCAGCGCAGCTCACAAGTAGCAATTACTATTGGGAAATTGATAGAAAAGTGCTTAGTTATGACGTTGTTCATGGCAATGATCATGTATAGAGGCATCACACCGGAGACAAGTACACCGACTCCTGCCTGCATCTACTACTATTAGTCCACCAATCGAACACTATCCAGCATGCATCTATGGTATTAAGTTCATGACAAACAGAGTAACGTTTTAAGAAAGATGGCATGATGTAGACAAAGTAAACTCAAGCAATCTCATTAAACCCCATCATTTTAACCTTAATGGAAACAATACAAAAGTGTGCCTCGCTACCCCTTCTGTCATTGGGTGAGGACCCCGCAAGATTGAGCCCATTACAAAGCATCTCTCCCACTTAAGATAAATCAATCTAGTTGGTCAAACCCAATAGTTAGATTGGAGAGAAATACAAAGCTATAACAATCACGCATAATGATGTTCAGAAAAGACTCAATTACTTTCAATGAATAATCTGATCATAAACCCACAATTTATCGAATCCCAACAAACAGATCGCAAAAGAAGATTACATCGGATAGAACTCCAGGAAGATCGAGGAGAACATGGTATTAAATATAAAAGAGAGAGAGAAAAATCCATCTAGCTACTATCTATGGACCTGTATGTTTGTGGTGAAGTACTCACGCATCATCGATAGGTCGGTAAGGATGATGTAGAAGCCCTCTATGAGCGATTCCCTCTCCGGCAGAGAATCGGGAAAAGCCTCCAGATGGGATCACGGAAGAACAGAAGCGTGCGGCGACAGAAAAAGTGTTTCGGGTGGCTCTCTGTTGGTTTGGGAATATTTGTGAATGTATAGGCTTGCAATTAGGTCAAAATGGAGCTGCTTGGGGCCCACGAGCTCAGGGGCACGCCCTGAGCTCGTGGCTCTCCTATAGGTCTTCTGACATCCTCCCAAACCTTCTAGGGTCTGATACGTCCATTATGGATCATGTTTTCGTACTGATATTTATGATGTTTTAATACATAATAATGCCTTTTGGAGTAATTCTAATGCCCTTTCTCTCATAGTATGCAAGGTACACACAAAGAGGGAGAATTCCGGCAGCTGGAAATCTGGACCTGGAAAAGGTACGCCAGGCTACCTATTCTGCACAACTCCAAACAAGCTGAAACTTCACGGAGAATTTTTATGGAATATATGAGGAATATTGGAGCAAATAACTAGCAGAGGGGCCCACTAGGTGGGCACAACCCACCTGGGCGTGCTAGGGAACCTAGGCACGCCCTGGTGGGTTGTGCTCACCCAGGCCCACCTCCGGTGCCATCTTTTGGTATATAGGTCATTTTGACCTAGGAAAAAATAGATAGAGGACTTTCGGGACGGAGCGCCGCCGTCTCGAGGCCAAACTTGGGCAGGAGCACATTTGCCCTCCGGCGGAGCGATTCCGCCGGGGGAACTTCCCTCCCGGAGGGGAAATCACCGTCATCATCATCACCAACAACTCTCCCATCCTTGGGAGGGCAATCTCAATCAACATCTTCAACAACACCATCTCATCGCAAACCCTAGTTCATCTCTTGTGTTCAATCTTGTTACCGGAACTATAGATTGGTGCTTATGGGTGACTAGCAGTGTTGATTACATCTTGTAGTTGATTACTATATGGCTTAGTTGGTGGAAGATTATATGTTCAGATCCAATATGCTATTTAATACCCCTCTGATCTTGAGCATGATTATCATTTGTGAGTAGTTACTTTTGTTCTTGAGGTCACGAGAGAAATCATGTTGCAAGTAATCATGTGAACTTGATGTGTGTTCGATATTTTGATAGTATGTATGTTGTGATTCCCTTAGTGGTGTCATGTGAACGTCGACTACATGACACTTCACCATATTTGGGCCTAAGGGAATGCATTGTGGAGTAGTTATTAGATGATGGGTTGCGAGAGTGACAGGAGCTTAAACCCTAGTTTATGCGCTATTCTATAAGGGACCGATTGGATCCAAAAGTTTAATGCTATGGTTAGAATTTATTCTTAATACTTTTCTCGTAGTTGCGGATTCTTGCGGGAGGGTTAATCATAAGTAGGAGGTTTTTTCAGGTAAGAAGAGCACCTAAGCCAAGAGCACCTAAGCACCGGTCCACCCACATATCAAATTATCAAAGTAGCGAACACAAATCTAATCAACATGATGAAAGTGGCTAGATGAAATTCCCCTGTACCCTTGAGAACGCTTTGCTTAGTATAGGAGACCATTTTTGCCTGTCCTTTGCCTCAAAAGCATTGGGCTATCTTGCTGCACTTTTGCTACTATTATCATTACTTGCTCGTTACAAAATATCATGCTATCAAACTATTCTGTTACTTACAACTTCAGCACTTGCAGACATTACCTTGTTGAAAACCACTTGTCATTTCCTTCTGCTCCTCGGTGGGTTCGACACTCTTACTTATCGAAAAGAGCTACAATTGACTCCCTATAATTGTGGGTCATCAGGGTCCGTTATGGTCCAGAAAAATAATCGTAAAGTTTCATCCTGTTTGGACTTCGTTACGTATTGATTTTCTGAAAATCTGAAAACAAGCAAAAAAACAGGAATTGACACCGTGCACTGGGTTAATAGGTTAGTCCCCAAAAATGATGAAAATAGCATATAAAGCATCCAAGATTGGTAATATAATAACATGAAACAATAAAAATGATAGATACATCGGAGACGTATCAGTACTCTCGACAATGGTGATGTTTTTGACCAACAAGACGGGAGCCGCTTGCACAAGCATCTCTAGGGCATGTAGTTGCGCGTGCAGGTAGCTAGCCGACTAGCATGCGAAGCTAGCTGATGTGCAGATGTGCTTCTGAGCAGGACTATGTAAGAATACTAATAGCTAGCTAGCATGTAGTTCACTAATGTGTGTGCATGCATGAATGGTTTGCACGCGTGCACGTGCAACTTAAAAATTCAATTGGAGAAAGGGATGAAAAGGGTAAAGAAAGAAAAATGTTAACAGAATGAAGCATGTACCTTATGGTTGGAGGAAGGCTTGACTTAAACATGTTTGGGTTAGTTGACTAACCCAAAATATTGTTTTCAGTCAATTGACCTGTAACGATCCCTTTGTCCCTTTTTTACGCTCGACTATATAAATAAAGCCACTAGACAGAGTCATACAAGCAACAAGCAAATGAAGTAGTAACCACCCAATAGGATAAGCAGAAGAATTCAGAACACCACTAGGCACACATGCCAACAATCTACACCTACCAAAAATGGAGCAAAGACGATCAACCACCGACTGCAATTTGAATTAGGACCGGACAACTTGATCTTCCTGAGTCAGAAGAGAAGCCAAAGCCCGTATACACTACAAAGCAAGACACATCCGTGACATTTTGGGCCGAAATAACTTTTTTCCTGTCATGCTTATGACACTTCTATGACGATAATTGTGACAAAACCCAGTATCATCATAGATGTGGTGGGCTCCTACTTCTATGAAAAAAAATCATGACAGAAAATGGGCTTTTCATCCTGGGCGGGCCGGAGATGCAGCTGCATGATATTCTTTGGGCCGTCGATGACGGAAAAAACCATGGTAGAAGCGAGGGCGAGGAAAATATCGGGGAGTTCCCGGTTACGGTGGGTGGTTGGCGCCGAGCGATGCACGGAGGGATTGCGCGTTTCTCTCGTACACGTACGCACGTGGGTGTGAGACTTTGGGCTCTAACTGAACCCGAGCGAGCCGTTCGCCTACTGAACCCGAGCGATTTCCTGGGTACGCGTAACTGAACCCGAGCGATCGATCGGTCCCTGGATGTTAACTGAACCCGATCGAGCGATTCCTTCGCTACTGCTGCTAACTGAAGCCGATCGAACCTGCTGCCTCTTGATGAACAATGAGCATTGTTGGGGGTTGGATGAACAGGACCCCGTGGTTGTAGAGGCCGTTGCCGCTGGATGAACATGACCCCGATCGAGCTGATTGGGGTTGGATGAACAGGAACCTGTGGAGGGCTGGTTGAAAAGTAGCCGGTGGGGGGCTAGATGATTAGTCGCCCGTGGAGGGGTGGTTGAACAGTAGCCGATGGAGGCTGGATGAATAGGAGCCCGTGGATGAACAGTAGCTGGTGGAGGTAGGAGGGAGACGCCGTGGATGAACAGTCGCAGGTGGGGGCTAGACGAGGTCAGCGGTGGATGAACAGTAGCCCTTGGAGGTTGGAGCGAGGCAGTAGACGGTGGGTGAACAGTAGCCCGTGGAGCCCCATTTTGCGGTACGCCACACCCCTCCCGATGAACAGGACCCCCGTTTCGACCGTAGGAGGTCAAAGAGAAGTTTGTTTCCTCTGTTTTGCGGTATGCCAGACCCCTCCCGGTGAACAGGATCACGTTTTGACCGTAGGCGGTCAAACAGAAGGCCGCTTCCTTTGTTCTGCGGTACACTAGGCCTCGTTTCGGTTGTTCCGTCCAAGCCAGTTGGCTCTCGATGAACATGACGCATTCTGTTGCCTCCCGATGAATATGATGCAGTTTCTCTGTTCTGACCCAGCCAGTTGGCTTCCGACGAACAGGACGTCGTCGCTGTACGCATTCGAGACCCCGCCCATATGTACGTACGTAGCCGTATTTACTTTCTTGTAGCATGGCTATAAGTACATGTACACGATATAGAAGGGACTGTGTGACATGCTACGTATGTGCCTCTACTACGACACGTGCCGCTCCTTACTTGGTCACGGTTTGACCGGGTGGGTCTCAGCTGTCAGGGAGGATAAGGAGGCACTTCCTTGCGTGCGAAGATATAGGTGGTGGGTCCCAGCTGTTAGAGGGAAGAATCATTTTTTTCTTAATGTGGACACACTTTGTTGCGTGCGAAGATGTAGCTGGTGGGTTCCAGCTGTCAGTGGCAGGAATAAGGAGGCACTTCCTTCCATGCGAAGATATACGTGGTGGGTCCCAGCTTTCAGGGGAGGAATAATTTTATTTTCGCATAATAAGGAGGCGGTTGCATGCGTGCGTCCATCGACCTGGTGAGTCCCCATTGTCAGCCTCTCCACGTACAATCCTCTTCCGATGACTCTCGTTTGTTGACCATGTTGATCGCGCCACGCCGAGCGCATCCAAGGTGGTGGACAACGGCGAGGAAAAGGACATCAACGAGCCGGAGATGGGAAGATGCAGGAGAGGAGTCGCAGACGGAGAGGTGTACGAGGGTTAACTGGTTCTGGTGCGGCGCGGTTTGGAAGTCGGTGGAGAAGAGGAGGTGTGGAGGGGTGGAGGGATGGCTTGGCCGACGGTAGGGTAGCGCTTCATAGTGAAGTGTGCTAAGAAAAGCTGCTAGCAGCAGGAGGCAGGAGCAGGTGGTCCCGATGATGCTGGAGGAAGAAGACGAGAGATTGAAGATGGATGCCGGTCGTTGGATGTAAATCCAAGTTCTATCCATGTCAGAATCATTTGTTGACTAAGTTGACAACGACTTGCGTTGGCTTCGACCTATTGGCCAACATTTCTGCCTCCAAAAATGTGGCACATATTCAACCCATTTTTTTTCAGAATTTACAGTCCATTTGATCTTTTTTGAGAATTACAGTCCATTTGCTGGGCTGGGTGAACAAATAATGTAGCGTCCATGCGGCCCATTTTTTTAAAACTACAACCCATTTTCACTTTCTCGAAATACATGAATTTGTTGGGCTGGCTGAACAAATAATGTAGCGTCCATGCGGCCCATTTGTTTTTCCTAAAAAATTATAGCCCATTTGCACTTTCTCAAAATACACGATTTTGTTGGGCTGGTTCTAATTATCATGTTGGGTTGGGCATAGAAATAATGTTATAAAAAAACAGGGGCTGAGATTTTGTTATAAATATATTTAAATAATAAGTGCTTTATTATTACATTGGTCCTTAAATCTTACCAAGCTTTTGTACACAATCACCAAGATTTTCGTTGCCTGAATGTAAGAAAATCCAGGATTTTATTGTCAAAAAATTATTTTTATAAGTTAATAAGACGTGGGATATTTTTTCTTATATATGTAAGAATTTGTTAAATATATAATGACAATAATAATAATATATAATAACATATAAAATATTATAAATATATATAATATTGTTAGATGGGAAACATAAGTTGGACCTGTTGTTCCTATTCTCATATAGAAAAATAGAATAGACCTCTGCGTTTTCTTCAAAAAAAATATATAAGTTGGGTTGTGGATGTTTCAAGAAAAATAAAACCTAGGATGGGAGGTCCATAGGCCGGTCGATACACGACGGCCCTCAAGGAAATACAAACCGGCATGTCGTGAGCTGCGCATGTTAAAAAAGAAAGCCTAGACGGGGCAACCCACAACCCAGCTGATACTTGTTGGCCCACTGATAATAAATGATACCTGCCAGCTCCCCGGCTTCGTTGTAAATTTATCTCCTTTAGTAACTACGTTGAAGCACCTAAATGAAAGGTAACTATGTTGACAAACCCGTGGGCCCTAATGTCAGTATAGCATTAGGAGGAAGTATTTTTTCAATGAGGCACTTGCTTGCGTATGGCCATAGACCTGGTGGGTCCTGATTGTCCGCCTCTCCACGTATAGTCCTCTCCAGATTCATCTCATTTGTTAGCATGTTCACAATGGCAGACAATGGCACCGCGGCGAGCGCACAAAGGCGGAGGACGAGAACGAACCGGAGCCGGGGAAGGCATGCTACAGTAATGGTAGATACTGTGCCTTATTTCTACTGAAACTACTAAACTAGCCCAGTGGCCAAGTGACACTACCCGACTGCTCTTCGCCCGGGTTCGATTCCACCTGATGCAGTGAAAATATCTCCAAATTTTTTGCCTCTGCCATTATTGACATGTGGGTCCCCATTGTCATCTACACACACCACGCCCAACACTTCCCAAAACGTCGTCCCTCGTTTTCTTTGTCTTTCGCACACTCGACATTGTGTGGGCATTTTGTAAATAGCATATCTTTTTGACTGTGCATCATATGAAGATGTGCTATGCATGAATGTTCATCAGCATCATGTTAACTGGCTGCTAGTTCTATTTTCCACCATGAATAAAACTTCCAACATGATGTTATCCATATTTCAAAATGGTGGGTTAATATAAATACTTTGCCTCTGAAACTTGCAATTTCTTATCCGAAACTAAAACTTGCAGTTTCTTCTCTGAGAATCACATTGTATGCACTTATATGAAACTATATTTTTTAAGTGCTAAAAATAGATCTCTAGAATCCATAAAATACTTCACATGCTCAATACTGCAAATCTGAAATTCAAAAGACATTCATATCTGAAAGTACTCTCAAATACAAAACACAAAACACAATTCACAACCTGCAAATACTGACAACCCTAAGCTCCTCCTGACAATTCACAACCTGCCCGACTATTGGGTTGGGGGGCAGTCCCCTCCTATTTGTCGGCGGCTAACTGCCACCCCGTGAGACAATGTGAACGACGAGGAAGAGGATGGCGGGGAAGCATCGTCGGGCCAACTGCTTTTCTCCACTTGCAGTTGGGTTCGGTCAATGAAGACTCCACCGGTTCGCTCTGGCACATCACCCTCACAAACGGCACCATATAGATGCTCGATCCTTCAATCTCTCTTGGATGCTCTATCTTGGATCGATACTCCCACCACCGCTATGTCACGATCAAATTTGATGAATCTGTTTGCTCCATGGCCTAGAGGAGCAGCTCTATGTACTCTCGCGTGACTCCCTTCGGGAGTATCGGATTCGATGAATCTGTTGCAGATATTTGGCCATGGATGTCGCCATCGCCGCTAGTTGGTCCTTGTTGTCAAACCAAGACTGTATCTCAAACATCCTAGCTAGCTTCACAGGGTCACCGTCTGCGATCCTCAAATATCGGTTGTACTCCTCCATCGATCTACTTCACATCACCTTCACTCACCGGCGGTGGTTTTTGAATGGAAGAGGAGAGGAGCTGGTTTTGGATTAGAACATGAGAGGAGGTGAGGTGGTTTAGAAATGGAAGAGGAGAGGAGGGCGCTAGATTTGGATTGGAACAGGAGAGGAGAGACGGTGGTTTAAGAGGAGAGGAGCGGCACTGGTCTTGGAAGTATTTGTATTGTTTTGTGTATTTTGGATCAAAGTTTGACCTCGTACTGTATTTGACAAGAAAAATTTGAATGAATGTCACCCAAAATTGTATTGTTTGGTTCGTATCTGAATGCACTTTCAAATTATCTTATTTTTGCAACCTATGACATATATTTATTTGTGAAAATCATGGTCAATTATGACCCAGCATAAAAGGGAGACTAGTTAATGTGGGGTCGCTTTCTTAATTGAAGGGTATATTAATTTTGATTTTGATCCAGTCACAGCGCGCCGGCCCTCTCGTCCAATCCTAAATCGATGTCGCACGCTCCTCTCCCTCTTATCCATTGCAGAACCACCTCCTCTCCTCTCCATAATCTCCATTCCAAAAACACTATCTCTCCTCTCCCTCTTCTCCATTGCAAAACCACCCCCTCTCCTCTCCATCTTCTCCATTGCAAAACCACTGTCTCGCCTCTCCCTCTTCTCTATTGCAAGACCACCGTATCGCCTCTCCCTTTTCTCCATTACAAAACCACCCCCTCTCCTCTCCATCTTCTCCATTGTAAAACCACTGTCTTGCCTCTCCCTCTTCTCCATTGTGATAACCCATAAGTATAGGGGATCGCAACAGTTTTCGAGGGTAGAGTATTCAACCCAAATTTATAGATTCGACACAAGGGGAGCCAAAGAATATTGGAAGGTATTAGCAGCTGAGTTGTCAATTCAACCACACCTGGAGATTAATTATCTGCAGCAAAGTGATCAGTAGCACAGTAATATGATAGTTTGATAGTAGTGACAGCAGCGATAGTAACGGTAATAGTGATAGCAGTATTTTTGTAGCAAGTGCAACAGTAACGATAGCAGTAGTAACTTAGCAAGAACAATATACGAGAAATTCGTAGGCATTGGATCGGTAACTTGTTGGATGATATTCATCGTGTGACAGTCATAACCTAGGGCGATACGGCACTAGCTCCAGTTCATAAATATAATGTAGGCATGTATTCCGTAAATAGTCATACGTGCTTATGGAAAGAACTTCCATGACATATTTTGTCCCACCCTCCCATGGCAGCGGGGTCCATATTGGAAACTAAGGGATATTAAGGCCTCCTTTTTATAGAGAACTGGAACAAAGCATTAACACATGGTGAATACATGAACTCCTCAAACTACGGACATCACTAGGAGTGGTGCTGACTATTGTCACTCCGGGGTTGCCGGATCATAACACGTAGTAGGTGACTATAACTTGCAAGGTCGGACCTAGAACATGGATATAATGGTGATAACATAAACGGTTCAGAGCTGAATTCATGGCACCCGGGCCCAAAGTGACAAGCATTAAGCATGGCAAAGTCATAGCAACATCAATCTCAGAACATAGTGGATATTAGGGATCAAGCCCTAACAAAACTAACTCTATTACATGATGAATCTCATCCAACTCCTCACCAACCAATGAGCCTACAAATAAATTACTCTATCCCGGTGTGGAGCGTCATGGAATTGGCAATGGAGAGGGGTTGGTGATGACGAAGAACGAAGACCCCCCTCTCCGGAGCCCCGAACGGACTCCAGATCTGGCCTCCCGATGAAGAACAGGAGGTGACGACGACTCTGACTCATGGATCACGATAATTCTTTCTCCCTGATTTTTTCCTCCAAATATGTGATTTTATAGTATCAGGGTTGAGGTCTGCGGGGCCACCAGGTGGGGAGAACCCACCTGGCGCGCTAGGAGGGGGGCGCGCCCTAGTGGGTTGTGCCCACGCAGGTGCCCCCTCCGGTGGATCTTGGCTCCAGAAATTCTCTTTATTGATATAAAAAATCCTCGCAAATTTTCGTTCCATTTCGAGAACTTTTATTTCTGCACAAAAACAACACCATGGTAGTTCTACTGAAAACAACGTCAGTCCGGGGTTAGATTCATTCAAATCATGCAAATTAGAGTCCAAAACAAGAGGAAAAGCATTAGGAAAAGTAGATACGTTGGAGACGTATCAACTCCCCTGAACTTAAAACCTTGCTTGTCCTCAAGGAATTCAGTTGATAAACTAAAAGTGAAAAAGAAAAACTTTTATGAACTCTTTTGCTCTTGTTTGCATAAATAAACTTAAACAACACCCATGTTTTCAGGCAACATTATAACTAACCATGCCAACAATAACTCTTAAAAATTATATTAACGCATATCAATGAAATAATCAGCTAGCGAGCAATAATAAGATATCTCAAACAGCAACACGTTGTCAAAACAACCATGATATAATATGACAATAGTTGTATCTCGCTAGCCCTTTCTGAGACTGCAAAAGATAAATGCAGAGCCCCTCCAAAGTTCAAGCAGCGACTAAACATTGTAATTCATGGTAGAAAAGATCCAGTCATGATGCACCCAACATTAGCTATACACAATGCATAAGCATGACAGCAGTGCTCTCAGGTTCTGGGACTTGTTTTAGAAGGTGATGACACAACATAAAAGTAAATAGATAGTCCCTTCGTAGAGGAAGCATTGATTTGCAGAGGTGCCAGAGCTCAAGTTTTTAAAACAGAGGTAAATGATATTAGACATGCACCCTTCTCATTTACTTCACGACCATCCGTTATCAATATCTTCCATGCTAAGCATGCTAGTGGCGGTTCCCAAGCAATAAAAGTAAAGGTTTTGGTCCCATTGGGAGTTTTTGTTTGATTATTTGCAAGCTTTTTCTGTTTGCAGTTTGGGACTGGACATCCCTATTACCGCTCTTTTCTTGTGCAATGGCGAGTGAATAAACACTCGACCTGAGAACAACCTGCTTAGCATGGAACATACCGACCACTTCCTGTCATTCCATGAACGATCCAGGCACACCAAAAGGATATTTATTAGAAGTTTTTTTAGAGGTGGCACATGCAAATTTACTTAGGACGGCAGGGTAATACCGCATATAGGTAGGTATGGTGGACTCATCTGGAATAACTTTGGGTTCAAGGTTTTCGATGTACAAGCATAAATGCCACTTAGTACAGGCGAAGGCTAGCAAATAGGTGTAGAAGCGGCCAGCTAGAGAGCAACAACGGTCATGAACATGCATTATGCATAAGTAACACTTGACACTAGCATGAGTAGGATATGAACACCATGAACATAAATATTATAGTGGCTGTGTTGGTTTTGATTCAACTACATGCATGAACATGTGTCAAGTCAAGCCACTCGAACATTCAGGGAAGGATACCATATCATCATAGTACATCACAATCATTCTAACACAATGTTGATATCCAAGATAAATCATTATCCCCTCCTAGCTACTTATGCATGGCATGAGAAACTATAATCTCTAATTGTCATTGCAAACAAGTTTAATCATAATAGGCTGAATCATGGATACTAGGTTAAGCATATTTAAACAAACAAAACAAGTCGAGTTCATACCAATTTCTCTCTGCCACGGCCAGTTCATCGAATATCGTCATTATTGCCTTTCACTTGCATGACCGAACGATGTGAAAATAATAATAATAGTGCAAGAGTGTCGTGGACTAAGCTGGAATCTGCAAACATTTTATTCAATAGGAGAAGACAAGGTAAAAATGGCTCTTTATTAGATCAACAATTATTCAAATGATAGCCACTCAACATTTTCATCGTGGTCTTCTCCTTGATACAACTCGAATAAAAAAATAAAAGAAATTCAGAGAAACACACTGATATTTTTTGGAGTTTTTGGTTTTCTTGAACAAGCAAACAAAGGGAAAAGCAAAAACGAGAAAAACTATTTACACGGGAAAGCTTCCAACAAGCAAAAGAAGAACAAGGAAATTGTTTTGGGTTTTCTTTTTAGTATTACAACTAAGCATGCATAGAAAGTAAGTTAACTACTACTATTTTTTTTCTAAGGGTTTTCAAACACGCAAGAACAAAGCAACAACAAAAAACAACAACAACAACAACAACAACAACAACAAAGCCTTTAGTCCCAAACAAGTTGGGGTAGGCTAGAGCACATGGATAGCAAGCTTCCACGCACCCCTGTCCAGAGCTAGCTCTTTGCTGATACTCCAATCCTTCAGGACTCTCCTAACTGACTCCTCCCATGTCAAATTCAGTCTACCCCGCCCTGTCTTGACATTCTCCGCACACTTTAGCCGTCCGCTATGCACTGGAGCTTCTGGAGGCCTGCGCTGAATATGCCCAAACCATCTCAGATGATGTTGGACAAGCATCTCTTGAAATGGTGCTACCCACACACAAGAAGAAAGCAATAAAATAAAATTAAGCATGGATGATACAATGAAAAAGTGTGAACACCGACAACTAGAATGAAATGGGTGAACATGAATGTAATGTCGGTGAGAAACACGTACTCCCCCAAGCTTAGGCCTTTGGCCTAACTTGGTAATCGATTAGTAACCTGGATAGTAGTCGGCGTGGTAGCTCACGGAGGCTCTTGGTGCGGATCCCTCGGCCTGCCGTGCTGCCTCCACTACCGCGTTGTGAGCTCGGGCCTCGCTCTCAAGAACAAAATATATTCCCTTGCAGTGATAGTCAAAAAGAGTAGGTGCGGGCAAATATGTGTGCACAATAGATGTTCGGTTAAACAACAAATTATAGGTGAAATTATGAATTTTTCCTTTGAGGATCTTATGACTTTTTAGAGCATCAAAGTCTAAATACTGCGTGGGAAGGATAGGGTCAAAGGGCAAAGGTGAAACACCCAACCCTCAAGCTAAATGCGTGGCATATATTCCACCACAGAAATAGCCACTATTTGCGTTATGCTACAGTCTTCATGCAACAATCGCTCCAAGGTTATAACCACTTTCACCGGTGAGAGCGGTGCGTATGAGGCTCAAGTCTGGAGCACAAAGTGTACTACAGTCTTGCTTGCCTACTATACATTTCCTGTTAAATAATGCAAAGTACTAAATTGCGGGAAAATGAATGCTCTTTATTCTACCTTGTGTCACTCCCATCGTCTCACCGTAGCAAAGACTAGTCAAGAATGATTGGTACTCAGCCCTTGGCGGTTCGTCAAGCGAATCCCAGAATGGAAGTTTGCAGTGGTGAGCAAAACTCTCGAGTGAAATGGTAAATGGATTTTCATACAGCTTAAATGACACCCTAGACTCACGGGGATGGAACTTAAATCCCTTGAAAAATGATTCAGTGATTGTGTGACGTTGTTCGCACTTATATGAAATGTAGGGACCAAGACCGGCATTGTGAACATATTGCTCCAATTCCTCCTTAATGCCCACACGCATCATATAATCATCGCAAGGCCATAAGCATGTTTTGGTGGTTGCATCTTGAATAGAACTTTCACTTCGTTCGACATAAGACAGGCGAGCGGAGTTGTCACTAGAAGATGCCCCCGAGGATCTCCTCCTCGAAGAACTTCTTCCAAACAGGTTCATCATGTCCGCGTACAATTTGTGAAATTTTTTGGGTGACAAAACTTTATCAACAAAACTTCATACAATTGATAGCAACTACTCATAGGGATACATAGAGGCCATAGCAAGCATTCAAACTACTTAGAACTCTAAGAATTCAACATTAAAGATGATCGGCAGTAGAACCAAGAGTATCTGATTATTCAAAATATAAACCACGAAAACAAAAACTATTTGTACAAACGGTGGAGTCAAATACCAAGCAACAATCCCCCGAAATAGTTTCGGAAATGGTGCATCGAGCAAAGAGATTGAAATCCGCGGTTTTAAGAGCAAGAACACGGGAGAGAGAGCAATGGAGAATTTTTTCTGGAGGTAAGTGATGATGTGTTGTGAAGGGATAAGTGAGGGGCCCACGTCGGGACCACAACTCACTAGGGCGCGCCTGGGGGTCCTGGCGCACCCAGGTGGGTTGTGCCCACCTGGTGCACCTCCCTCTGATGGCATTTTTATTGCATGGAAAAATAAGAAAACAGACAAAACATGGCATTTTATTTTATTTAACTACTAAAAACATTATACAAAAGGAAGGGATCGACAGAAGGTAGTGCTTACTAAATTCATCAAATTCATACCTCTCAAAAATGATACATTAATAAGGTTGATCAAGTCTTATTAACAACCACTTTCGATTGTCATGAAACCGAAGAACTTTCGTAAATCACTAAGTTACCTCAACAGGGATATGAATGTCCCCAACAATAAGCATTTCGTAATTCTTTTTGGCAGTAGGTAGAGGTATTTGAAAACTTCCAATAGTGATTGTCAGAGATTTTTCAATAACATTAATTCTATTCACTTGGAATTGTTTCTTTGGAAAGTGCACCGTATGCTCATTACCGTTGATATGAAATGTAACCTTGCTTTTATTGCAATCAGTAACAACCCCTGCAGTATTCAAGAAGAGTCTACCAAGGATAATCGACATGTTGTCGTCCTTGGGCATCTCAAGTATAACAAAGTCAGTCAAAATAGTAACATTAGCAACAACAACGGGCACATCCTCACAAATACCGATAGGTATGGCAGTTGATTTGTCAGCCATTTGCAAAGATATTTCGGCAGGTGTGAGTTTATTCAAATCAAGTCTTTTGTATAAAGAGAAAGGCATAACACTAACACCAGGTACTAAATCACACAAAGCAGTTTCCACATAATTCTTTTTGATGGAGCAAGGTATAGTTGGTATTCCTCGGTCTCCAAGTTTTTTAGGTACTCCATCCTTAAAAGTATAATTAGCAAGCATGTTGGAGATTTCAGCTTCCGATATTTTTCTCTTATTAGTGATGATGTCTTTCATATACTTTGCATAAGGAGGGATTTTCAAGATATCAGTCAAGCGAGTACGCAAAAAGACTGGCCTCAGCATTTCAGCAAAGTGTTCAAATTCTTCATCATCTTTCTTTTTAGTTGACTTGGGCGGAAAGGGCATAGGTTTTTGAACCCACAGTTCTTTTTATTTACCGTGTTTTCTAGCAATGAAGTCTCTTTTATCATATCGTGTATTCTTAGGTTGTGGGTTATCAAGATCAACTGGTGTGGTTCTATCTCAACATCATTGTCTGGTTCTTTTTCATTGTTTGGTTGAGTATCTTCATGAACATCGGCATTATCTTTTTCATTCTCACTAGGTCGATGTTCATTACCTGATTGAGTTTCAGCATTAGAAATAGAAAGATCACTATCATTACCAGGAGGTTTTTCTACTTCAGGTTCACTAGTAGCATGCAAAGTCCTACCATGTTTCTTCTTCTTTTTCTTTTTAATAGGACTACGTGCATCAATGTTAGCTCTTTGGGAGTCTTGTTCAATTCTTTTTGGGTGTCCCTCAGGATAAAGTGGTTCATGAGTCATTTTAGCTCCTCTAGTTGCTACTCTAACAACAAAGTCATGTATGTTATTGTTCATTTCATCTAGCAACTCTCTTTGAGATTTAGCAACTTGTTCTAATTGAGTTCGAACCATAGAAGCATGTTTTCCAACACCTCTAACATCATTTGAGATTCTAAATAACAAGTCACTCAAGCGAGCAATCATATCAGAATTGTATTTCAATTGTTTCATAACATTTGCATTGAAGTGATCTTGTTTTCTAATATTGTTTTCAAACTCATAAGGGCATTGGCTAGGGTGCATATTATGAGGATTGTCATTATCATTGAACTTCATTAGAGAATTTACCGCTACCACCTTAGGCAGTGGTGGTGTGTTAAGCCCATGTATTTCTTCAATAGGAGGTAAATTTTTGACATCCTTAGCTCTAATACCTTTTTTCCTTCATAGATTTCTTTGCCTCTTGCATATATTAAGGACTGAGATATAATATACCCCTCTTCTTTGGAGTGGGTTTAGGCGGTGGTTCGGGAAGAGTCCAATCATCATAATTTTTGAATATGTTATTCAATAATTCTTCAGCTTTCCCGACTGTTCGTTCCCTAAAAACACAACCAACACAACTATCTATGAAGTCCCTAGAAGCATTGGTTAGTCCATTATAGAAGATATCAAGTATTTCATTTTTCTTAAGAGGATTATCAGGCAAAGCATTAAGCAATTGGCAAAGCCTCCCCCAAGCTTGTGGGAGACTCTCTTCTTTAATTTGCACAAAGTTAAATATTTCCAGTAAAGCAGCTTGTTTCTTATGAGTAGGGAAATATTTTTCAAAGAAGTAATAAGTCATATCCTGGGGACTACGCACACAACCAGGAGCAAGAGTATTGTAACAAGCTTTAGCATCGCCCTTTAATGAGAATGGAAATAATTTGAGAATATACTAATAGTGAGTCTTCTCATCATGAGTAAAAAGGGTGGCTATGTCATTCAACTTAGTAAGATGTGCCACAACAGTTTCAGTTTCATAACCATGGAAAGGATCAGATTGAACCAAATTAATTAACTCTGGGTCGACAGAGAATTCATAATCCTTATCATCAATAAAGATAGGTGAAGTAGCAAACTTAGGATCATATTTCATTCTCGCCTTCAGAGATTTTTCTTTATACTTGCACAGTAATTTCTCTAGATCATCTCTATCCTTGCAAGCAAGAATATCTCTAGTTGTCTCCTCATTCATAACATAACCTTCCGGTACCTTAGGAAATTCATATCTAGGAAGGCTAGTTCTAGCAGGTGTTTTAGGAGTTTCAGTTTCAAGCTCATCATCAGATTCAACAACATCATTATGTATTACACTAGCAATTTGTTCATCAAGAAATTCACCAAGTGGCACATCATCATCATCAAGCAAGGTACTAGCATCATCACAAGCATCATTCATAGCGGAAGTAGCATCAATATCTTGCGACATATCAGGATTAATAGCGTATAGTGGTGTTGCAAGTTTACTTATAACAGAAGGTGAATCTAAAGCAGAACTGGATGGCAGTTCCTTACCTCCCCTCGTCTTAGAGGGACATATCTTGGTCTTAGAATCCTTCAGATTCCTCGTAGTGATAAATTGATAATAATCCCAAGTGAGTTAGCAAATATAGCTATGCTCCTCGGCAACGACGCCAGAAAAAGTTCTTGATAACCCACAAGTATAGGGGATCGCAACAGTTTTCGAGGGTAGAGTATTCAACCCAAATTTATAGATTCGACAAAAGGCGAGCCAAAGAATATTTGAAGGTATTAGCAGCTGAGTTGTCAATTCAACCACACCTGGAGATTACTTATCTGCAGCAAAGTGACCAGTAGCACAGTAATATGATAGTTTTGATAGTAGTGACAACAACGATAGTAACAGTAACATTGATAGCAGTAATTTTGTAGTAAGTGCAACAGTAACGATAGCAGTAGTAACTTAGCAAGAACAATATAAGAGAAATTCATAGGCATTGGATTGGTAACTTGTTGGATGATATTCATCATGTGACAGTCATAACCTAGGGCGATACTGCACTAGCTCCAGTTCATAAATATAACGTAGGCATGTATTCTGTAAATAGTCATACGTGCTTATGGAATGAACTTGCATGACATCTTTTGTCCTACCCTCCCATGGCAGCGGGGTCCATATTGTAAACTAAGGGATATTAAGGCCTCCTTTTAATAGAGAACCGGAACAAACCATTAACAAACGGTGAATACATGAACTCCTCAAACTACGGTCATCACCAGGAGTGGTCAGTCCCGACTACTGTCACTCCGGGGTTACCGGATCATAACACATAGTAGGTGACTATACTTGCAAGGTCGGATCTAGAACATGGATATAATGGTGATAACATAAACGGTTCAGATCTGAATTCATGGCACCCGGGCCCAAAGTGACAAGCATTAAGCATGGCAAAGTCATATCAACATCAATCTCAGAACATAGTGGATACTAGGGATCAAGCCCTAACAAAACTCACTCGATTACATGATGAATCTCATCCATCTCCTCACCGACCAGCGAGCCTACGAAGAAATTACTCACTCCCGGTGGGGAGCATCATGGAATTTGCGATGGAGAAGGGTTGGTGATGACGAAGAATGACGATCCCCCTCTCCGGAGCCCCAAACGGACTCTAGATCTAGCCTCCCGGTGAAGAACAGGAGGTGACGACGGCTCTGTCTCGTGGATCGTGATAATTATTTCTCCCTGATTTTTTTCTCCAAATATGTGATTTGATAGTATCAGGTTTGAGGTCTGCGGGGCCACCAGGTGGGGACAACCCACCTGGGCGCGCCAGGAGGGGGGCGCGCCCTGGTGGGTTGTGCCCACCCAGGTGCCCCCCTCCAATGGATCATGGCTCCAGAATTTGTGTTTATTGATATAAAAAGTCCTCGCAAAGTTTTGTTCCATTCCGAGAACTTTTATTTCTGCACAAAAACAACACCATGGTAGTTCTGCTGAAAACAGTGTCAGTCCGGGGTTAGTTTCATTCAAATCATGCAAATTAGAGTCCAAAACAAAAGGAAAAGCATTAGGAAAACTAGATACGTTGGAGACGTATCACATTGCAAGACCACCGTCTCTCCTCCCATCTTGCAAAGATAACACTGGACCTCTCAGAAGGACATCTATGAAGAGGATGCAGCAGTGAACCGGGCAGATCGCCGACAGCGACCAGGCGAAGTTTGCTAGGTTGAAGGAGATCCTTACTTGGTTTGAGAACGAGTGGGAGATTTCGAGGATGGTGAGGGCCATGTGGCAATGTATGCGAAAGAGCGAGACAACGACGATGAGGGCGGGGATGTACTCCTCGGCGGCAGTCACGCCGTAGTCTTTCGAGTTCATCGAGTATCTCCTCTGGGCGATAGAGTAGACAGATTCGCCCAAGGCCAAAGTCAGGCGGACGTGGTGGGCGTACATGTCGAAGGTCGATCATCCAGAGGATAATGAATCGATCGAGTACGGTGTGCCGTTCGAGAGGGTGCAGAGCCAGCCGGAGCCACATGAGTATTCCTTCTCCCACTGCAAGAGGATGCCAGATGGCGGGACATCGCTTCCCCGTTGTTCTCCATGGTTCCCTCGCCGCTCTCCTCGTTTCAACAGCGGCGGTAGGGTTTAAGGTAAGCTTCGTACTAACCTAATCTTCCATCTGCTCATGCTTACAAACTGTGCGACGGCTAATGAAAATCATCCTTACAATCAGTCTTCGAGTACTACGCCAATCACCCTAAAATAGCTCTGGACCAAAAACAAAGTTGTGACACTCTGTACAAATAAAAAAAATGGATTGGTGCTTCCTTCAGAAAAGAGGACTCCCTAGAAAAGTGCCAATATAAGCAACTAGTATTTGGTTAGAGGATTTGCTACCGAGAAATATCTGTCCAGAGAGAGTGCCACACATCCCACTAGTGGTGGTGGATGCCAATGCTTAGATGGAGCATTGTTGGTGTCGGTAATTTTTACTTGGCACACCTCGCACTCTGCATATATGCCGGTTCCATCCGTACATTTGTGCAGTTCCACCAAAATGCAGCTGAATAACCCTGTTTGCATAGATAATGAAAAAGTGTGATTACATTATAGTGGCACTAGTTGATGAAACATACACTAATAAATAGAAGATACTATTGCGATAGTATCAAGTATGCCATGCTACGAGGGCAAGATGGGCCCTACGACGCCTCATGTGGTAGGCCTCATACTGAAAATTGACCCAATTCTCCCCGATACACCTTTTGTCAGTGATGAACGTCAGTACAAGGATGGGCTTTGAGACATTCCAATCTCTATTTTTGTGCAGATCAACTAAAATTAAGCAATCCAGTTTGCAGAAACAATTAAATATTAACAATGGGACTAGTTGATGAAACATATACTAACAAAGAGAAGCACTTTCTGTATCTACATTGGAAATGAAATGATAGAGAGAACTGTCGGTGTCAAAACCGGCCGATCTCGGGTAGGGGGTCCCAAATTGTGCATCTGAGGATGGAAGGTAACAGGAGACAAAGGGGACACAATGTTTACCCAGGTTCGGGCCCTCTTAATGGAGGTAATACCCAACTTCCTGCTTGATTGACTTTGATGAGTATAGGGGTTACTGTCGGTGTCAAAACCGGTGGGTCTCGGGTAGGGGGTCCGGAACTATGCGTCTAAGGTCGATGGTAATAGGAGACAGGGGACACGATGTTTACCCATGTTCAGGCCCTCTCTATGGAGGTAATACCCTCCTTCCTGCTTGATTGATCTTGATGGATATGAGTATTACAAGAGTTGATCTACCACGAGATCGTAATGGCTAAACCCTAGAAGTCTAGCCTATATGACTATGGTAATGAGTCTCTCTTTCCGGACTAAGTCCTTTGGTTTATATAGACACTGGGAGGATCTAGGGTTACACAAGGTCGGTTACAAAGAAAGGAATCTACATATTCGGTCGCCAAGCTTGCCTTCCACGCGAAGGAGAATCCCACCGGGACACGGGTGCAGTCTTCGGTCTTCGTATCTTCAAAGCCCATCAGTCCGGCCCATGGCCAACAGGCCGGACGCCCGAGGACCCCTTAGTCGAGGACTCCCTCAGTAGCCCCTGAACCTGGCTTCAATGACGAGGAGTCCGGCGCACAGATTTGTCTTCGGCATTGCAAGGCAGGTTTCCCTTTCCGAACTCCCAGATAGTCTCCGGACGTGACGATTGTATCCAGACCTGTAACACACACCACACACAACCGCAGAGAGAATATAATATTCCACGAGTCCAATCCGCTGACAACATTTACGACGTGACATCACATCCGCCCGGTCATAATTTTGAACCGTTTTGTGTCTGCCGTTCCATGTTTCAAGATGCGGTTGCCATTGGCACGTCTTGTCGAAGCAGAGATCGTGTCCCCTTATTGCGGGATTCTCGTCAATACGGGTATGGGTAACCCAACCGTACCATTTACACAGTCCTTGGGAATAGGCGAGTTTTGAGGCGAGTGGGGAGGCGTTCAATATTCACTGCCTTTATAAGGGGATGAGGATTGTCCCTTCTTCTCCCACGCCTTCTCCTTCCTCTGCCCATCTATTCTTGAGCTCCAGCACCCAAGCTCTCATATTCTTCCTACTCAAGCGAACACTCAACCATGTCCGGATCCGGAGGTCAAGGCAAGTGGATGGTCTCCTCCGTCAAGGAGAAGGACATTACAGAGCTTTGGGTGGCCGGGTACTTGGCGAAGGAAATCGCCCACCGTCTTCCAGCCCAGGGGCAAGTCGTTCCCACGCCGAAGCCCAACGAGAGGGTGGTGTTCATCCCTCATTTCCTCCGCGGGCAAGGGTTTCCACTCCACCCTTTCGTCCGCGGGCTGATGTACTATTATAGGATAGACTTCCATGATCTATCCCCGAACTCCTTCCTCAACATCTCAGCGTTCATCGTCGTGTGTGAGGCCTTCCTCCGCATCCAACCACACTTCCGGCTGTGGCTCAAAGTCTTCAACGTGAAGCCGAAGGTAGTGGACGGCCAGCACGCGGAGTGCGGAGGAGCCATGGTGAGTAAGCTGGCCAATGTCTCCTGGCCAAAAGGCACTTTCATGGAGACTGCCAAGGAATGGCAGAAACAATGGTTCTACATTACAGAACCCCGCGGTACCAATTGGGCCGCAGCAGCCGAATTTAACTCCGGCGCACCCAACCGACTCACCTCCTGGGTCGAGAAGAGCCCAAACTGGTGTTCGCCAGACGAGCTGATAGCGCTGCAGACACGCGTTCAAAGCATGGTGGACAAGAACGCCAAACTTGTCGATGCAGTCCAAGTGATGCTGGTTCGCCGGATCCTCCCTTGCTAAAGCCGAAAGCGCCTTTGGGAGTTTAATCCGAGGAGACACCAAACCCTGGAGAGGCTCTTCGGAACAACTGACGAAGATGCCTGGACGTTGCTCTTCAAGGGCGACGAGATACTGCCAGCCACGGATTCGGATCGTGGGCACGATATTAACCATCCCGCCAGCGAGGTAAGTTTCTAACGCGTCCTCTACTTGTTTGCTTCAAGGAGGATATCTGAACATTTACTGTCATTGCCTCTTCAGGAATGGATGGAGAGGGCGAAGAGATCCAGTGCCTGGCTCCGCTACCTGAAGAAATAGTCATTCCTTGTTTAGCGAAGATGCTGGTGCCGGCGCCCTATATGGTGCCGGTGAAGAAGGCCAAGGGGAAGGCCAAGGGGGTCCGGAGTGGCCCCCATCGCAAGAGCGCTTCGGACGCGACGTCCGAAGACAAGTCCCGCTCCTCCGCCGCCGAAGATGACGACGATGAGGAGGAGGAGGAGAACAACCCTCCCCCTGATGAGGGAAGGAAGAAAAGGGCAGCCTCCATGAACCTGGAGGCGGGGACGTCCAAGAAGGGGAAGGGTTCCTTCATGGACAAATCCGTGTGGGATGACGACAGCAGTCCGGAGCGACACCCCCGCACCAAGCCTAAAGCTGCATCTTAAGTGCTACGACCCTCGCATACCCGTATGTCCAGCCTCTTTGCTTCAATGTGTTGACATGGTTAATTATTCTTTTTCAGTCCGGCCCTCAATAGCTCCCAATGATCCTCATCAAGAGGTTCGTTGGACTCAAAGGAGATGGCTAGCGAGTCTCCGCCAGTTGCTGACTCTCCCAAGGCCAAGGACGACATCGAGGTGCTGTCCCGAAGGGCTACTCCTGTCCGGGGAGAGGATCAGGCGCTGTCAGGGAGGCTCTAGAGGGCGGGACCTCTACCGCCGGAGACATGGGGGAACAGATCCCCATGGAGACGGGTGTGGAGGGCCGTATTCAGTTCGACCCTCAGCCGGATACAATTCCAGAGACAAACATCGCTCCGGAATCCGGCAAGCGAACTCCTTCGAGAGAGGAGGGTGCGCCAATTCCACTGGTGACCCTCGTCCAACAAGGGGCACCGGATAATCTGCTGGAAGTGCTGCGAGGCGCTTGCATTGTGGATGAGCATCGTGTTCTTATGAGCACGGTGATTGAAAGGATTCATTCTGTCAAGAGCGGACTAACCGAAGCCTGCGGTAGCCTGCTGACAAGTTTTGAGGTAAGCGACACAAATAGCAAAAATCCCCATATAGACAGTAGCCCCTGAGACACTGTCCGGTATTTGGAAAGAAAAGCCGGACAGAGGATCAATGTTTTATTGCAGGAAACTAACTAAACTTCTCTGGAATGAATGTGCAGGCGTCGCTTCTGGCCGCAGCCTCACATGCTGCCGAAGTCTCCGAGCTTAAGAGGAGGCTAGAGCAAGCCGAGGAGGAGCTCGGCCAGGTGAAGTGGCAGCTCCGGGAGAATCAAGGTATGTAATAACCCAGGAAATATTCGAAAAGAGTAAGATGATTGTCAGTGTACTAAGGTAGGGGCTCTCCTTTTTACCCCTTTACTTGTGCACGGGCAGTCGGAGCCATGCACTGCGGCCGCACTTGGCAAGGCAGGGGAGGTGAACCGAGGTAGAACCAAAGCACGAGACAAGCAAGACGACGCCAAGACCGAGGCCACAGAGAGCAGATGGACGAAGCAGGTTTCCCCGGCAAGACCCTTGCCGGGGCGGCTCGCCCACACCAGCGGAGTGAGCCACCCTTGATCCCACGGTCTCCAACACCATCAACCGCGTTGGTCCAGGGCTCGGGAAGCGCCTCCGTGGTGACATGCAGATCTTTGTGAAGACAAAGAACAATATTCAAGATCAGTAGAGTGGAAGACGGCGAGCCTCGGCGAGATCCTTGCCGAGGAAGCCCACAAGACCCCCGGCGAGATCCTTGCCGGGGACGACCGCAATGCCACGCCAAGACCCTTGTCGGGGCCCCGGCAAGGCCCTTGTCGAGGGCATCCGCGAGGCCGCAGCCGGGCCCGCACCCGCCAAGCTTTTCGCCACCAATCCCATGCAGCTGCCCGCCCACCAGCCGGGCAGGCACCTTTGTGTCGACGCAAGGCTTCTCCGCCAACTAAGCACATGCCTACGTGGTGGCATGCAGATCTTCGTGAAGGCTCCACCACCGCGCCACCTCAGCTGCTCGCCTGCCTACATGGCGCCACCGCCTCGCTGGCCCAGGCGTGTGTCGAGGCGGGGCGAAGCGGCGGTAAAGTAGAGGGGACACGTCAGGGGTGCATTAAATGCGTCTTGTCCCGTAATAGCTAGCGATAAGCTTAACCACAGTACCCCGATGCCACCTCCTGGTGCCACTATGGCGATCCCTTGGCCTATAAAAGGAGACCCAGGGCATCCAGGAGAAGGATTCGGACTCTTGGACAAGTTACGCTCCTTGTAGCTAGTTCGAGAACCTCAAGAACACAGATATACACATCCAAGCAGGACTAGGGTATTACGCATCTCTGCGGCCTGAACCTGGGTAAATGATCCGCGTTCTTGTACTGACAATGATATATATTGACCGAAGTGTCATGATATGTATAGGAGCGACGACCGAGGTCGAGGCCCTGAAAAAGGCCCTGGGCGAAGCCGAGGGGAAGACTGTCAAGGAGCAGGCTCCCCGTAAGAAGCTCAAGGCCCGGGTCAGCGAGGTATAGCAGGAGCTCCAGGACGCGGTGAGGAAGTACGAGACGTTGGAGCACGATCTGTCGGCTCGAGAGACAGAACTCGCCAAGGCTCGCCAGAGGGCGGAGCAGGCCTGGAATGAGGCCCAGGGCGCCCTCCAAGAGATCCAGGAGGCCACGAAGATCGCCGTGGGTAAGGCATTCAGTATGCAAAGCAAATATGTGAAAAGGAATTATCTTTTGCTAACCCGGATTCGGAGTTCTCCAGGGGCTTTTGTTGATCTGCCGCGACGTGTGTCGGACACCGCGGAGTTCTTTCGAGCCGAGGAAGGGAACTCCACGGAGAAAATTTTCTGGTCGCAGTATCTTGTGCCAGAGCATCCCGTGCCCTTCACCGATCAGCTGAAACAGCTGGTGGAGCTACATAGGGTTGCCGAACTAGCCATGAAGGATTTGATAATCCGGCTATGGCCAGCCGAAGCTATGCCCGACAGCTACTTCGGACTCGTGAAGCGGCTGGTGAACGCTTGTCCTCGGCTGGACGTCGTCAAGCGATCGGCCTGTATTGAATGTGCGTGCATGGCCTTCGCCCGTTGCAAGATGCGGTGGGCGAAGATGAACGCCGTCGAGCTGGCCAGGGGGCCGCCAGAGGGCAAGGAGCACCGCACACCCGAGCGCTATTTTGTGGATATCCTAGAAGGGTCTCGCATTGTGGCAACACAGTGTGGGCATGACATTATTTTCGAATGAATACATTCGTGTTGTCTTTGCCTTGTAAGATGAAACAAAGTCGGTTTGTAATATAATGCCTGTTATGTTTTAATTTTTCCTCCTGTGCGGCCGTGTTGTGTGGAATCTGAGGGTTGGCCAGTCGTCGGCTTCTGCCCCCACGTAGGTAGTACGGGGGTGTTCGGCATGGAATCTAAACAATCTTGATCCTATTGTAGGGTCCTTGAAGGAGTTGTTTAGCGCAACAAACCAGACAATCAGACTATGCGGCTTAAACGCCCTCACTTAGCCATAGGAGTTTTACAATAAAACATAGGCGCAGCCCTTGGTTTTCGAACAAGAGTGCTATGAGTGTCTGATTGGGAACTACCGATGTTTCGCGTGATGCGGGAAAATCTCCTACGATTTGTAACCTCCGAACAGCTGACCGGCTCTCGCTGCATCATGACAGTTAGTTTTCGGCTTTCTCAACTGAGGTGCTCCTTTGGATAAACCAGGGCACAGTCGCAGTAGTTCTCCCTTTACTACCTTAGCCGATATAGCGGAACGTAAGGTAGCAAGCACAGGAGCCGGGCAACCCAACTATTGACCAAAGACATGATTTGGAGCCAATGCATATAATGCAAATTCGGGGTGCCGAACTATACTATAAAGAGTGTTCGGACTTTATTGCCGTATTGTCGGGCATCGGGGAGCCCCTGGCAAATATGAAACGTACCAAAGTGTACGGGTGCTAGAAGATCAGTTATTAAAGGAAAACAGAAAGAAAGCAGAGGTGATATCTTGGGCCCTTAAACTGGAGCCGCGAACTGCTTCCATTATAATTGGGTTAATACGTTGAAGCGCATTAATACAAATAGTGTGATAGCAACCGGCTATTTAACATGCCACAACCGAAGGCGAGCTGCGTATGGGTCCTGACAACAGGTAGAGTAGTCATTAATTTGACCTCTAGAACTTCCAATACAAATAGTGTGATAGCAACCGGCTATTTAACATGCCACAACCGAAGGCGAGCTGCGTATGGGTCCTGACAACAGGTAGAGTAGTCATTAATTTGACCTCTAGAACTTCCCTGTACGTCTGTTCTTCTTGCCATCCTGGTATATTTATCCTATTACAGGACCGATAATCAGCCATCCAAGAAGGCCTATGTAAAAGAAACTTGGAACAGGAAACAAAGGAAATAGTGAAAGTATATGTGTGTCCGGGATCGGTCGAGCCGAACTGTACATCACAAGCTTGCTGTGCCTCCGTCGATGCCCGTGGAATTTTGAGTGCGTAATTATGTACGCGTTGTACGAATGCCACTGCTTGATCGGGGCTGGGACGGAGGCCGAATTGCTAATCGAGCTCTTGATGGGCCGAGCTGTCCTGTTGCAGCGTAGTCTGGACCTTCTTAACGGTGTCCAGGGGCTCGGCAGCCGGATTACGGTTCTGCTTGAGAAGGCCGCTCTGTACTTCTGCTGCTAGGTCGGTGGTGTGCGCCTCTATACGGAGGGAGCGTTCAGTGTTTCCGTTGACCGTTATGACGCCGCGTGGACCGGGCATCTTGAGCTTAAGATAAGCATAATGAGGCACCGCGTTGAACTGGGCAAATGTTTTCCGCCCGAGCAGTGCGTGATAACCGCTACAGAATGGGACGATGTCGAAGATTAACTCTTCGCTTCGGAAATTATCAGGGTATCCGAAGAAAACCTCTAGTGTGATTGAGCCCGTACAGCGGGCCTCGACACCTGGTATGACTCTTTTGATGGTAGTCTTTGTGGGCTTGATCCGTGATGGATTGATGCCCATTTTTCGCATTGTATCCTGATACAGCATGTTGAGACTGCTACCTCCGTCCATAAGGACGCGCGTGTGGTGAAATCCATCAATGATTGGGTTGAGGACTAGTGCGCTGAACCGCCATGATGGATACTAGTCGGGTGGTCCCGACGATCAAAGGTGATCGAAAATGACGACCATGGATTGAATTTTGGGGCGACTGGCTCTATTGCGTAGACGCCCCTTAGCGCGCGTTTGCGCTCCCTTTTGGGGATGTGTGTAAAATATATCATGTTTACTATTTTCACTTGAGGGGGAAACTTCTTCTGTCCCCCTGTGTTCGGTTGCGAGGGCTCCTCATCGTCGTCCTTGCTTTGTGATCCCTTTTCCCTGCTTTCGGCGTTTAATTTGCGGGCCTGTTTAAAAACCCAACAATCTCTAATGGTATGATTGGCTGGTTTGTCTGGGGTGCCATGTATCTGTCACGGGCGATCGAGTACGCGGTCCAGGCTGGATGGTCCCTGATTGTTTCTCTTGTACGGTTTCTTCCGCTGGCTGGACTTGGAGCCACTTAATCCGGCGTTGACTGTGGTGTCGTCGGCATTATGATCATTGCTTGGGCGCTTGTGTCTGTTACGTCGGAGCTTGCCGTTGTTGTTCTCAACCTCAAAGGGGCCTGCCTTGCTGGTTGTGTTTTTGCTGCGAGCCAACCAACTATCCTCACCCACGCAAAAAGAGGGTCATTAGTGCCGTTAGGGCTGCCATAGATTTTGGCTTTTCTTTACCGAGGTGGCGGGCGAGCCATTCGTCGCGGATGCTGTGTTTAAATGCCGCTAGGGCTTCGGCATCTGGACAGGCGACGATCTGATTCTTTTTAGTTAGGAACCTAGTCCAGAACTTCCTTGCGGACTCCCCAGGCTGTGAAACTATGTGGCTTAAGTCATCGGCGTCTGGGGGCCGGACATATGTACCTTGGAGGTTATTGAGGAAGGCCTCTTCCAAGTCCTCCCAGCTACCAATAGAATTTTCAGGCAGGCTGTTTAACCAGTGCCGAGATGGTTCTTTAAGCTTTAGCGGGAGGTACATGATAGCGTGGAGGTCATCTCCCGGGGCCACGTGAATGTGGAGGATAAAGTCCTCGATCCATACCACGGGATCAGTTGTCCTGTCGTATGATTCCATATTCACGGTTTTGAACCCTTCGGGGAATTCGTGATCCATTACTTCATCAGTGAAGCAAAGAGGGTGTGCGGCGCCTCTGTATCTGGCCGCATTGCGCCGTAGCTCCGATGCAGTTCGTCTGCGGTTATCGGCTCGGGTGTGACTAGGTTTGTCACGTCCGAATAGGTAGTCATCATCACGTGTCAAGGGACGTCCTCGCGATCCATAAATCGATCGGGTATGTCCTGCTCTACTATCCCGGGTCTGCCGGAGGTCGTATGTATGACCCCGAGCTGTTTCATCTCTATTTTTACGAGGCGGTGGGGCGGGCTGCTGTTCGCCCTGAGTTGCCGTTCTATCCCGGCCACGTGGTGGTCGGTCCGCCGCACTGTCCCGACCGCGTGGTGGTCGATCGGCCGCATTACACGAGCGAGGTATGGGCTCCGACGCCTCTTCATCAAACTAGGGTAGCAGCCTTCACTTCGGGTAACTCTTGGCTGGGTGTTTGAGGCTGTATTCTTTGGCCGCCAGGACATCAGTCCACCTGTCGACGAGCAGATCTTGGTCAGCTTGAAGCTGCTGCTTTTGGTTTTTCAGGCTCTTTGCAGTGGCTATTAGCTGGCGCTTGAAGCGTTCCTGCTCGAGAGGTTCCTCCGGCACGATGAAATCTTTGTTGCTGAGGCTTTCCTCATCCTCGGAGAGCGGACGGTAACTGCAGTCCTCCGAGTCGTTGGGCCTGGCCTGTTCGTTGGGGCTAGCTTGCCCATTTTCTTGTTCCTCCTATTAGGATGTTACCTCGGCAAGGTCTTCATTGTTTTCGGCATCGTCCAGGGTATTATTTTCACCGGTGCCTGCGTTGCTGTCCTTTGAACGACGTGACTTAGAGCGGCGCCGAGGACGCCGGCGTTTTTGCTGTGTCTCAGGAGGTTTATTCTCGACTGGATTTTCTTTGTCATCGTCGTTGGTTGTTTTGGGTGTATCCACCATGTACACATCGTATGAAGAAGTGGCCATCCAGCGTCTAGTATATGGCGGATTTTGGTCGTGGTGTTCATCAACATCGTCGTCCATACCGTCGATGTCTTCGGAGCCATAATCAAGCGTGTTGGTTAAATCCTCAACCGTGGCTATGAAGTGGGTGGCGGGTGGGAAGCAAAATTCTCCATTGTCAGCCTCTAGTTCGTACCGAACATAGTTCGGCTGTGAGTTCCCCGCCAAGGACAAGTTCTTTTGTGAGCTCAGCATGTCGCCCAACGGCGAGTGCTGGAAGATGTCTGCGGCGCTGAACTCGAAGATCAAGAAGTGATCAAGCTCGGCATCCACGGACTCACATGGTTCGGAACTTATACCCGGAGAAGAGTCCGGAGTTCCAGTGACACGAGTATTTTGTGAGGTTAAGTCCATGTGCGGCTCCAACGACGGGGAATCTATGGCCTCCGTGGAGGGGTCGAGCCTCCGATCCTTGGATGCCGCTATGTGCTCTGGATCTAAGGCCGGAGTGGTCACAGGAGATGTCTCCTAGATGCGGTCTGACGACAGATTTAGGTCATGTTCATCAAGGTGACCAGGAGCAGTCACCGCGGTCTCGAATCCGGCGAAGATCAAATCTCCACGGATGTCCGCAACGTAGTTTAAGCTCCCAAATCTGACCTGATGGCCAGGGGCGTAGCTATCGATCTGCTCCAGGTGGCCAAACGAGTTGGCCCTCAGTATGAAGCCGCCGAATACGAAGATCTGTTCGGGGAGGAAGGTTTCTCCTTGGACAGCGTCATTGTTTGACGATTGAAGGGGCCATCGAACCTTTTGGGGACGGCACAGTGGAACTCTCAATGAAAGCACCAATGTCGGTGTCAAAACTGGCGGATCTCGGGTAGGGGGTCCTGAACTGTGCGTCTAAGGTCGATGGTAACAGGAGACAGGGGACACGATGTTTACCCAGGTTCGGGCCCTCTCTATAGAGGTAATACCCTACTTCCTGCTTGATTGATCTTGATGGATATGACTATTACAAGAGTTGATCTACCATGAGATCGTAATGGCTAAACCCTAGAAGTCTAGCCTATATGACTATGGTAATGAGTCTCTCTTTCCAGACTAAGTCCTCCGGTTTATATAGACACGGGGAGGATCTAGGGTTACACAAGGTCGGTTACAAAGAAAGGAATCTACATATTCGGTCGCCAAGCTTGCCTTCCACGCCAAGGAGAGTCCCACCCGGACACGGGTGCAGTCTTCGGTCCTTGTATCTTCACATCCCATCAGTCCGGCCCATGGCCAATAGGCCGGACGCCCGAGGACCCCTTAGTCCAGGACTCTCTCAGTTAGAAGAGTTGATCTACCTCGAGACCGTAATGGCTAAACCTTAGATGTTTAGCCGATGTAAATTCTGATAGCCTCTACAGAGTAAACCCTCCGGTTTATATAGACACCGGAGGGGCCTATGGTTGTACAGAGTCGGTTTACAGAGAAAGGAAACTACACACCCGGACGTCCAGCTTGCCATCCACACAAAGGAGAGTCCCATCTGGACACGGGGGAAGGCGTTCTACCTTGTATCTTCACGGCCCATCAATCCGGCCCATGTCGCATAACACCGGACTTCTCAGAAGGACACCCAGGGACCCATAAGCTAGGACTCCCTTAGTAGCCCCTAAACCAGTCTTTCGATGATGATGTGTTCGGGACGCAGATTGTCTTCGGCACTTCAAGGCGGGTTCCTCCTCCGAATACTTCAAAGCAGTCTTCTAAGCAAGAGAACCGTATCCTGCTCTGTATAATAGTTACAACCCTCAACCACAAGGGCACAATACTTAATCAAAATAAGGTATGTCCACTAACAGCCTTTTCGGCAAAACGTTACGTCTGGCCTCTTTATTATTTTGAACCTTTTTTTGGCCTCCCTGAGGGAGTCCTGGACTAAGGGGTCCTCGGGCGTCCGGCCTGTTAGCCATGGGCCAGACTGATGGGCTGTGAAGGTACAAAGACCGAAGACTCTACCCATGTCCGGATGGGACTCTCCTTGGCGTGGAAGGCAAGCTTGGCGTCCAAATATGAAGATTCCTTTCTCTATAACCGATCTTATGTAACCCTAGATCCCTCCGGTGTCTATATAAACCGGAGGGCGAGGTCCGTAGAGGCCATGATTTATAGACATAGTCATACATGCTAGACTACTAGGGTTTTAGCCATTACGATCTCGTGGTAGATCAACTCTTGTAATACAAATATTCATCAAGATCAATTAAGTAGGAAGTAGGGTATTACCTCGATAGAGAGGGCCCGAACCTAGGTAAACATTGTGTCCCCTATCTCCTGTTACCATTGACCTTAGACGCACAGTTCGGGACCCCCTACCCGAGATCCGCCGGTTTTGACACCGACGTTGGTGCTTTCATTGAGAGTTCCACTGTGCCATCATCAAAAGGAAAATATCACCTCCAAGGGAGCCCTGGCCCCAGGCCAAATCCTCCGGCTGGGCGGCTTCATCATGACCGCCTGTTCGGCCCTTAAGCTGACTATGACCTCTCGAGTCATCGAAAATCGCCTCCGCATTGATTCTGAATACTCCAAGCAGATGGATCCGGCGGAGTTGTCGTCTTTAAACGAACTCCTTGATCGCATCGCCGCCCTGGGGGTCGCCACAGACTATGATCGGATTGGGCTTAAACCCGACTAGAGAGAAATTAAAACTCCACCGATCACCCATCAGATAGCGGTAGTAGAGGAGCAAGAGGACAACTTTCCCTCTGTACTAAAGACGAACTATGTTCGGATCTCCGAGCTTGAAGAGCCAGACCTCTGCCCGCAGAAAGATACATCCTGTCCTCCGAACATAGAATCGGACGACAAGCCTAAAAAATCAGTTGATATCCCGGATCCCTAACTATTAAGTTCGGAAGTTCTTCAGACTCCGGATCCCAACTTGGGTTAGGGTTCGGATTTAAATCCTCCAACCCACCCAGATATAAGCGCTCTTATGGGCATACGACAGCAGTTTGAGGATACGGTCCATCACTTCTGGGCCAGATTCCGCCTCGTCAAAGACAGGATTAAAGATTGCCGCGACGGAGACGCAATCTCAGTGTTCTGCCACAATTGCAAGGATGAAGGAATCCTCAACGCCATCAACCGTCGTCGCGTATCACACTTCACAGACTTGGCAACCATAGTACACAAATACTGCGCAATGGAAAGCGCTTGGAAAACTCAGGCAACCCGTTGGGAACCACCGGCTCCCACCAAACCCCTCGTTCAGGTGAAAAGGACGCACCCTCATGGCACTTCCGGCCCAGTAATAAAGAAATATACGCCCATTACAGGGCATGGAACCGTTCTGGAGGGATGGCTCGATGGGCCATGCAAAATACACACAACACCAGATACCATACCAACCCACAGCCTTACAGCATGTTGGATACTCCGGCAAGTGGCCAAGAGCGGCAAGGATATCCTCACCAAAAACACCGTAGAGCAGCATCCCCTAGAAGACGACGACCTCAGAGTACTGACGGTCTTCGAGACCTTCGCTACAAACAATAAGCGCAAAAGGGCACTCTGCGACCTCGTCGAAGTCTGCCAAATCTCAGCAATAAACCCTTGGAACGACATGGCCATAACCTTTAATGCCGGTGACGAACCAAAATTCAGAACTGTCTAGGCACCAGCCGCCTTGGTCCTCAGTCCGATCGTGGATGGCTTTCGGCTCACCAAGGTTCTCATGGACGGCAGCAGCGGACTAAACCTCATTTACGAGGATACACTCAGCAAAATGGAAATAAACAGGAGCCGCATCGGGCAAAGTAGCACGACATTCCGAGGAATTATTCCCAGTCAGGAGGCGCGATGCGCGGGAAACATGACGCTCGACGTGGTATTCGACACACCGGAGAACTATCGGTTCGAGGAAATAACCTTCCAAGTGGCCCCTTTCAACAGTGGATATCACACCCTATTCGGGCGAGATGAATTTGCACGCTTCCAAGCTATACCTCACTACGGGTATATGAAGCTCAAGATGCCCGGGCCCAACAACATAATCACTCTCGCTAGTGATCCGGACATAGCACTCCGTGCTGAAAATAAAACTGCATCCTTGGCCCTTGAGGCTTTATCTGAAGCCCTCGCGGCCGAAGAATAAACCCCATTGCACTCCATGATGGATAGGGATGACATAATCCTGGACAAACGACCCAAATCCACCTCCTTCAAGCCAGCAGAAGAAATAGCCAATTCGAAGTGCATCCAACGGACCCCAAGAAGAAAGCATCTATTGGGGCACAACTAGATCCAACGGTCGACACCGCTCTACGAGAGTTCCTGCACGAGGACTGGGACATATTCGCCTGGCACCCTTCTGATATGCCAGGAATCCCACACAGGTTGGCCGAACACAGCCTTAATATATTGAAGGGGTATAAACCGGTCAAGCAAACACTGCGGTGCTTTTCCGAACCCAAACGTCAAGCTATGGGGGAGGAGCTGGCCAAGCTAATCGTGGCCGGATTCATTAGAGAAATAAAACACCCGGACTGGCTAGCAAACCTGGTGATGGTACCAAACAAGGATAAATCCTGGCCCTATGCGTCGATTTCAAAGACCTCAACAAGGCCTGCCCTAAGGATCCCTCCCCCCCCTCGCATCGATCAGATTATTGATGCAACCGCAGGACACGACTCACTATGCTTCCTCGACGCATACTCCGGATACCATCAAATCAAGATGAAGGAGTCAGATCAGGCCGCAACGGAATTCATTACCCCATATGGGCCTTTCTGCTTCAACACCATGCTCTTCGGGCTCAAAAACGCCGGGGCCACCTACCAACGCATGATTCAAACATGCCTGGAGAAACAGATCGGCAAGACAGTTGAAGCATACGTGGACGACATCGTCATTAAAACTAGGTATGTCGAGTTACTAATAGACGATTTACGTCTCACATTCGACAACCTCCGAGCATATGACATCAAGCTCAATCCGGAAAAGTGTGTTTTAGGCGTCCCTGCTGGAAAACTGCTGGGCTTTATCGTTTCCAATAGAGGAATTGAAGAAAATCCAACCAAAATCCGAGCTTTGTCACAATTGGCTACGCCAACGGACCTTAAACAGGTCCAAAAACCTGCCGGATGCATGGCAACTTTAAGCTACTTTATCTCCGGATTGGGAGAAAAGGCATTGCCACTGTATCGCCTCCTCCGGTGCACCGATCACTTCGAGTGGATGGATGCGGCAATGACCTGACTGGAAGAAATAAAAGCCCTTCTAGCAACCAACCCAATCCTGGCCGCGCCTAACGTCGGCGAACCCATGTTATTATACATATCGGCAACAAATCAGGTGGTGAGAGCCGTGCTCGTCGTTGAGCGAGAGCAGGACGGACACAAATTCCCACTTCAGAAGCCGGTATACTACGTATCCACTGTCCTCACACCATGCAAATCCCGGTACCCTCATTATCAAGAGATAGCATACGCGGTCTCCATGGCATCCCGGAAGCTACGTCACTACTTCCAGGAGTGTTCAATCACGGTGGCTTCCGATGTACCACTCAATGACATAATAAACAACTGCGATGCTACCGGCCGGATTGCCAAATGGGCCATTGAGCTCCTTCCATTCGACATAACATACAAGCCGCGTCGAGCCATTAAATCCCAAGTACTGGTGGATTTCATCGTCGAATGGACAGAGGCCGAACTCCCTAAAGAGTACGGCACATATTCCAACTGGGTTATGTATTTCGATGGTTCCAAAATGCTGGCAGGACTAGGAGCGGGCGTTGTTTTAACGTCCCCCACTGCAGACGTAGTCCAATACGTACTCCAAATATTATACACATACTCCAATAATGCAGCCGAATATGAGGCCTTATTGCATGGTCTTTGGATGGCTGTCTCCATGGGCATACAACGCCTGGAAGTGCGTGGGGACTCAAACCTCGCAATATCTCAAATAAATGGAGATTTCGATGCCAAAGATCCGAAGATGGCGGCTTATCGTAATGCTGTCCTAAAAATGTCGGCTCGGTTCGAGGGGCTCAAGTTTCATCACATGGCCCGAGAAAGTATTCAAGCGGCGGACGTCCTTGCTCGCATCAGCGCCAAGCGCGACCCTGTCCCACCTAACATCTTCTGGCAAGGCTTTTTAAGCCGTCCGTGGTGTAGCAAGGGGAGAGCAGCAACACCAGTCCGGATCCGAACACAACCCCAGATTCCGAATACACCAATATCATTGGGGGCTCAGCCACCAAAATAACACCGTCGGCCCATCTCATCATGGCATTCATTACCCCATGGATCTTTCCCTTCTTGGCCTACCTTAATAGGAAGTAACTCCCTGAGGATCAGAATGAGGCCCACCGCATTGTCCGGCGTTCGAAGGCCTACAAGCTTCGCGACGGAGAGCTCTACAAGAAAAGCGCTATCGGAATCCTTCAAAGATGTATCTCCGAGGGAGAGGGGCGGTAGCTCCAGAATGAAATTTATGCCGGTCTAGGCGGTCACCACGCCGCAGCTCGGTCCCTTGTTAGCAAGGCCTTCCGTACAGTTTTTTATTGGCCGACGGCCTGAGGAGATGCATAGGACCTTGTCTAACGTTGCGTCGGATGCCAACTCTTCGCCAACCAAATCCATATGCCCCCAACCGCTCTACAAACAATCCCCATCACTTGGCCTTTCGCGGTCTGGGGGCTCGATATGGTCGGACCCCTTAAAGGAGGAAGCCATAAGAAAAAGTATCAGCTAGTCATGGTGGATAAATTCACTAAGTGGATAGAGGCCAAACCAGTTAGAACGGCCGAGGCCGGGCCAGTGATAGAATTCATATCCGGTGTTGTGCACCATTATGGTGTTCCATACAACATCATCACTGATAACGGCACCAATTTCACATCCGATGAGGTGAAAACCTGGTGCGCTAATCTGGGCATTAAGCTCGATTACGCCTCTGTCTATCACCCACAAACAAACGGTTAAGTCGAATGAGCCAATGGTCTTATTATGAGCGGCATCAAGCCTAGACTAGTGTGGTCTTTGAAAGAATCGGACAAGCACTGGGTTGAGTAGCTCGACTCTGTACTATGGGTGCCGCGGACCACGCCAGCACTACCGGATATACACCTTTCTTCATGGTGTACGGCCCAGAGGCTGTGTTACCCTGCGACATTATTCATGACTCACCTCGAGTGCGCACGTACGAAGAGAGAGAGGCCGAGCTTGATCGGCAGGACAGTTTAGATGCCCTGGAGTAGGAGCACGACGTTGCAAAAGCCTGTTCCGCATTTTATCAATAGCAGGCTCGCAGGTATAAAAGCAGAGAAGTGCGGGCCAAGACTTATAATGTTGGCGAACTTGTTCTATGCCTGCCAGAGAAGAAAAAGGACAAACTCAAGCCCAAGTGGGAGGGTCCCTTCATCATTGACGACGTTCTCACCGGAGGAGCGTACCGCCTGCGTGATGCATCAGACAATCGCCTAGGGCCGAACCCTTGGAACGCGGCCAGACTCCGAAGATTCTATGCCTAGTGCCGAACTCTTTGTTCGTCTCCTTCTCCCTATTGTTTTCATTACTTTTTCCTCTCTTTTCGCTTTTTCCTTTTTTAGCTTTAAAGCTTTTCGTGCGGCTAAACCGTGCACCTGCAACATACACATACTCAAATGTGTACGTCAGTTATACCTGGGGGCTTCTTTGACAGAAGCTTATTATTGTTATTTTTCGAGTATCAAGCTCATCACATATGCGCATTTTCCCCATATGTACCTTTTTTTCGCGATTATATGCATCGATATAACTTAAGTTTTGGCCAAGCTGGGTTGCCTGGCTCTTGTGCTTATGCCCTACGTTCCCGTTAGTTCGGCTAGGGCATAAAGGGAGCACCTCTGCGATTGTTACTGCCGGGTCATCCGGATATGTACCTCAGACTGGGTGAAGCCGAAAGCTAGCGTTCTTAAGGGAATATTCGGTCGGTGAACTAAAGATGTTTTACATTCATTAAAACATGAACCTCGAGATGTTGAATATCCTGCGATTTTTTCAATCACAGTTCGGACATGCACACTAACGCATGGACACCCAGGGAAAGGAACCCTTAACGGAACTATTCTCTCTGGAAGATGTTTCTTACGATCACAATGTAATATAACATAGCTAGCCGGATACAACTTGTCTGTTCAAGCAACCCCGGTTTCCACGCATATGACCCCTACGCCTGGTTTCCACGCATACCCCGGTTTATTTTTGCCGCTCAGGTATTCGAAACACTTTGCACCTTAGGGTCCGGAGGTGGAAACGAAAAGGTCCGCCATGACAATCGTTTTACAATCCGGCTAGGGAAACCTTTTTCAAGGAAAGTACACAGTCACCTGGACTCATAAATTTCCTCTTCTATACCGTCCAGCAGGCTGTCTAACTTACAATCCTGCTGGGAATACTTGGCGGCTACTTCTACTTGGTCATATACCAAATTAATGGGAACTTCTTTTCCATCTGACCCTAAAGGTCCGACCCGGGCCATATGATTTGGATCAAGCTTCGTATACCGTGTTTTTACCATGGCCCAGGCTTCTCGTGCACCTTCCCGGCAGGCCGATATCTTCCATAATCGGAAGCACTGCCGCGCTCCCTTGAATAGCTCTATAAGCTCCTCCATTCTTCCTGGAGGGGAAGAGGATGGCCATAAAGCCTTGGGAATACTTCACATCGCCTGCCGAGCCTACTCGTGCATTTGTGATAGCTCTTGTAGCAGATCGCCCGAGAATCCGGACATCTCCTCTTCGGGACGACCGGTCAGCACTCCTGTAGACATAACTCTGTCAGTCCCCTTTATCTCCGAATTACTCGAAGGTAAGTTCGACCACATACCAAATATGCTGCCGCGCAGCCTCTTATTCTCCTTCATTGAATCAGCCAGTTGGGCCTGTACATCTTTCAGTTCTTCGCCCAGCTGGGTGTGGGCATCCTGCAGCTTGTTTTTCTCATTTCTGACTCGCGTCAGCACACGTTCGCCCGCGGCCAGCAGGTTTTTGGCTTCTCGTTCTTCCGCTTGGGTGGCTTTAAGTTGCTCCTTCAGTTGATCTGACAATCCTCCCATAGGATGAGCAACAGTGTTAGCATTGCCGATATATCATTATGTTTTCTCGATGGAGGGGAACATTACCAGGTGATGCCTTCTTGGACTTCTCCAGTTCGGTGGTAGCATCAGTTAGCTGGGTCCGACACTTTTCTAGTTCCTGAGACAATAAGTTGTTCTTCTTCGTCAGCACCTGGTTATACAATGATCCTTAAATCAGTTGTATCAACTGCTTCAAGTCTCAGGGGCTACTGGTATATAATTATCAGTTTTGTACGATAAACTTACTCGCGTATCTTTCAAATGCTGGTCTGCGGCTCTGGTAAGCCCGTCTCGAGCTGTTCGGATGTATGCATACGCCGAGCTAAAGGAATTGAAGGCCTCTTTTGTAAAACTAGGGTCGCGGAGAATGGCCCTCCGGCGCCGATGACCCATGGCGCTCTCCACTTTCGAGTTTGTGATGAATACATCATCTGAATCCTCGGACGAAGGACAATCCGGCGTCACTCCCGTATCAGCCCCTGCCTTTATGGCGGGATCTGGATCCCGACTGTGGGGAGTATGATCGGCCGGACCCCCGGACATAGTCCAGTGAACTCTTTTCCTGATACAGGACAAACGAAAAGTCACAGTTGGATGCGACTGCCAAGGGGCATATTCACAAATCAATACCTCTTCGATGAAGGCTCGACCATGTCTTTGTTTGCCTTCCTCTTCGAAGACTTGCCCGGCGTAGGGGCCGCTCTCTTTGGAGTTTCCTCTTGGGTAGCGCAGCGTGCCGAACGCCTCCCCTTTTGAGCACGAGACAGTGCGGTGTGGGTGAGGCAGAACGAGGGAACTCTTTCGGAGGAGGTGTCTCCTGATTACTTACGTGTGAAGCAGGGAGTAGACCGGGATAATCAGAAGTGATGGCCACTTCCGTGCCGTCATAGCTCACCTGGTAAAACACCCCGTCCTCGAGCACCACGAATATATCCGGATCCTCTTCGAAACCAGGGTCAAGGTCCCGATTGTGGCCCTCTGGCTGTGGGGCGGGGTTGTAAAGCCCCTCGGAGGTCTTTCGCCAGTGCTGTTATAAATGGACAGATTAATATTCATTGAAAGTGGTTCAGGGAGCAGAGTGAGGAGAGCAGAGGGGTTGGGACTTACCCAGATAGGAGGATTGTACATGCAAAATCCATCTCTGTGCTTGATACGAAGTAATTCCTCTTCCTCTCCTTTGAACAGTTCGGCCAATATTTTGGCCAGAGCGGTGGGGGTGTCCAGACCCTTCCGGCCACAGCGGGAGGTGTCATCCTCCCCATTGTAGTGCCACACGGGAAGACCTATGTATTGGAGTGGCTGAAACCCCCGCACCATGGAAGTCGCCATTACCTCGACTATTGACAATCCGGACTGGGTGAGTGTCCTTATCTTGCTCATGAGTTGACGAACTTCCGCACTATCTTCCTCCTCGAGGCTCCAAGGGCGCCAGCTGTGGCGTTTCTTCAAGGGAATGCTTGCAAACTCGGGAAGACCCCTCCGAACTGGGTCAGGAAGTGCGACGTCCTCAATATAGAACCATTCGGAAGGCCACTCTTCGGATGCCTTCTTTGGTGTGCCAGACAGGTATCCGGTCTCGGCGATGCGCCATATTTCGGCTCCGCCCACTTCGAATATTCATCCCTCATTCTTGCGCGGGACGAGACAGAATAGCTTTCTCCACAATTCAAAATGGGCTTCGCAACCTAAGAATATCTCGCAAAGAGCGACATAACTCGCGATATGCAGGATGGAGGCGGGAGTGAAGTTGTCAAGTTGGAGGCCATAATACTCCAGAAGCCCGCGGAGGAACGGATGAATTGGGAATCCGACACCTCTTAGCAAATAGGGGACGAAGCACACTCGTTCCCCCCCGTGGATTGGGGAAATTCTCCGCGTAGGCCCCGTCATTGAAGGAGGTCAACCGTGCCAGAACAGGGACCAGATCCACGTGGGGAAGAAATCCCTGTGTTTACAGCTTCACCAGCTGACTGTGGGATACGGAACAGCTCTCCCAATTGCCTTTTTCGGGGCCGCAGGGATTGGAGGAGGAGCTAGGAGCGCTGGCCATGTTGGAGTGGTTTTTCCTTGCAAGATCTGAGATTTTTCCGCATGATGCTAAATGGATCTAAGGTCCAATCTCTTTAATAGATGCTCTTTCTTACATGGCCGGGGTGTTAAGTGCAAAAGTACCCTGACCTCTCGCATTCTCTCGACACATGGAACCTAAACTCGTTGATACACATACGCTGAGGGGTACGACATTAAATGGAAGGCCGAATACATCTCTTTGAAGTCATCAGAGGAGGAACTCGCCTTGCAATGCCGAAGACAATCTGTGTGCCAGACACCTCGTCATTAAAGCCTAGTCCGGGGGCTACTGAGGGAGTCCTGGACTAAGGGGTCCTCAGGCGTCCGGCCTGTTAGCCATGGGCCGGACTGATGGGCCGTGAAGATACAAGGACCGAAGACTATACCCGTGTCCGGATGGGACTCTCCTTGGCGTCCAAATATGAAGATTCCTTTCTCTGTAACCGATCTTATGTAACCCTAGATCTCTCCGGTGTCTATATAAACCAGAGGGCTAGGTCCGTAGAGGCCAAGATTTATAGACATAGTCATATAGGCTAGATTTCTAGGGTTTTAGCCATTACGATCTCGTGGTAGATCAACTCTTGTAATACTCATATTCATCAAGATCAATCAAGCAGGAAGTAGGGTATTTCCTCCATAGAAAGGGCCCGAACCTGGGAAAACATTGGGACCCCTGTCTCCTGTTACCATCGACCTTAGACGCACAGTTCGGGACCCCCTACCCAAGATCCGCCGGTTTTGACACCGACACTCCCGCTTCGTGTTTCGAGGCACGACATCTGCTGATATGTCTTGTCAAAATAGATATAATGTCCGCTTATTGCAGGATACTCATCAATACGGGTTCGCGTAATCCAACTGTGTCGTTCGCCTGACCCCTTGGGAACAGGCAAGTTTTAAGGCTTGTGTGGGGGGGGGCGCTTGATATTCACTGCCTATGTAAGCGGATAAAGATCCATCTTTTCACCCGACGCCTTCTTCCTTCCTCAGCCTTCCCATCCTCGAGCTCCAGCGCCCAAGCTTCGATCTTCCCCACCGCCACCATCCTTTCGAGCCATGTTTGGTTCCGATTCTCAAGGCAAGCGGGTGGCCTCCTCCGTTACGGAGAAGGACATCAACGAACTCCAGGAAGTGGGTTACCTGGCTACGGACGTCATGCACAGGCTTCCTGCCAAAAAGCAGATCATCCCCGCTCCGGAGCCCGGGAGAGAGTGGTGTTTATTCCCCACTTCCTCCGCAGTCTAGGGTTTCCACTTCACCCTTTTGTCCGCGGCGTCATGTTCTATTACGGTCTAGATTTCCATGATCTAGCCCCAAACTCCTTCCTCCACATATCGGCGTTTATTGTCGTGTGCGAGGAGCTCCTCCGCATCCCTCCCCCACTTCGGCCTATGGCTCAAAGTCTTCAATGTGAATCCGAAGGTGGTTGATGGGCAGCACGTAGACTACGGAGGTGCCATGGTGAGAAAGCTCCCCAATGTCACCTGGCCCAAAGAGGCCTTCGTGGAAACTGTCAAGATATGGCAGCAGGAGTGGTTCTACATCACCGAACCTCGCGGCGCCAACTGGGCGGCCACTCCTAAGTTTAGATCCGGACACCCTATGCGGCTCGCATTGTGGACCAACAAGGTTCTGTACTGGGGGTCAACCGACGCTGTGATGATGCTGCAAAAGCGCATCAAAAATATTATAGAGAAGGACACCAGGCTGACTGATGTGATTCAGGTGATGCTTTTCCGCTCGATCCTCCCCTATTAGTGCCGGCCTCTCCATATGTGGGAGTTCAATCCGGAAGGGCCGAGGACCCTGCAGTGATTCTTCGGCACAACGCACGAAGAGATCTGGAAGCTACTCTTCAAGGCCTAGAAGACATGGCCGGAGACGGACGATGACATCGGCCTCGATAGCGCGCATCCGGCCACCCCGGTAAGTATTTAGTTTCTGAACATAACTTCAGTTCACAAATCAAAGGGTATACTGATCCTTCTATTTTCAATCAGGGATGGACGAAGAAGGCGGAGCGGATCAAATGTCCAGCTCCACTATCCGAAGACCCAGCCATTCGTCTACTAATGAGGATGCTGGTCCTGGTGCCGTACCAGGCGTCGGAGAAGAAGGCCAAGAAGAAGAGCAAGGAGGGCAAAGGTGGCCTCCGCCGTAAAGGTACTTCGGGCGCTGTGTCCGGAGAGGCCGAAGCTCCCTCCTCCCGTGAGGGAGATGAAGATGAAGAGGAGGAGGAAGTAGAAATCAATTCTCCCCCCTAAGGGGAGGAACAAGAAAAGGGCGTCCTTCGTAGATCCAGAGGCGAAGGCATCCAAAAGGGGGAAGATATCCCTCTCGGATGGCTCGGATTCAGATGCTGAAGCCATCCCCAAGCGGCGCCCAAGGGCAAAGCCCCTAGCCGAATCGTAAGTATCTAGGGATGCTTTACATACATTTGATCTTTTACAAATTGTAGGATAAGGTATTACATTATGTGTTTCAGTTCCGCCCGTGGACTCCCCCAACTATCATCATCTTCGGGGAACTCTCTGGTGTCGGAGATGGTGGAGAGCGAGATGCCTCCGCGAGCCTCACTGCCACACACAACGGATGACAGCAAGATGTTATCCCAAAGGACCTCTCCGGGCCACGGAGAGGTGCGGGAGGCCGCTAAGACGGCGCTAGAGGGTAATGCCCCGGCTGCCGAGAACATGGGGGGCACAACCCCCATGGAGACTAACGACGGGGGCCCTGACCGGTCCGGCCCCTAACGGAACACCATTCCGAAGACCCATGTGGCTCCGGAATCGAGTGAGCAACCCCCTTCAAAGGAGGGGGGAGCGCCCACTCTGACGGCGACCTCCACTAATCCGGAGGCACCAAACCCTCTGATGGACGCACTGCAACGTGCTTCCGTCGTGGAGGAGCACCGTACCCTGATGGGTATGGTGGTTGAGAAGGTTCAGTCCACCAAAAGCGGGCTGAACGAAGCCATTACCAGCCTATTAACATGCTTTGAGGTATGCGACGTAATATTCTTGGCCACTTATGCAAAAAATATGCGTGCGTATAGATAGTAGACCCTGAGACCCTGTTCGGCTTTTGAAAAAAGGCCGAACAGAGTATCAAGTAATATTCGCAGGAGATAACGTACTTGTCTATTTTGATAAACAGGCTTCACTATTAGTGGCGACCGCCCAGGCCGCCGAAGTATCCGAACTCAAGCGGAAGCTGGAGCTAGTCAATAAGGATCTCGTCCGCATCCGTCCTCTAATGGACGTTTGATGAGGCGCAAGGTATGTTTTGAAAAAACGTTTACACACCTAAAATAATATTTCAATGCGGAGTCTAATCTCATATGTTGCCTTGATCATTATTCCAGGTAGTGCGGTCAAGGTCGAGACCCTGAAGAGCACCCGTGCCCAAGCCAATTAGCAGGCACGGATGAGCCAAGCGGCTGCTAAAAAAGCGGCTGCGTATCTAAAGGCCGAGCAGGTCACCCGCCGCTAGTATGAGGAGCGGGTGACAGAAGTGGAGCAAGAGCTCAAGGATGCCACCAGCAGGTGCGAAGCCTTTGAGAAGAATAAGGCCTAAGCGGCCGATCTCGCCAAGGCTCTCCAGGGGCCAAGGAGGCGCGGACCGAGTCCCGGGAGGCTCACAAAGAGATCAAGCAGGCCGAAAAGATAGCGGCTGGTAAGCCCTTTCTTTTACAGCGTAATTTCGGCGGTCAGATATATGCCCTTCTCACTCGACTATGGAGTTCTCCAGATGCCTTTGCGGATCTTCCAAAGAGTGCTGTCGATGCCGCACTGTATTTCCGGGCCCAAGAGGGGAACACCACGGAGAAGCTCTCCTGGTCATAGTACCTGGCGCCATAGCGTATGACGCTGTTGAACAATCATATGATGCAGCTGGCGGATCTGCATAGGATGACATCATAGTCCGGCTCTGGCCAACCGAACCCATTCCTAGCAGTTACTTCGGCCTGGTGAAGCGGCTCGCTGAAGCGCTGCCCCGAATTGAAGCTGTCAAGTGCTCGGCGTGCATGGAGGGTGCACGGATGGCCTTCGCCCGTGTCAAGTTGCAATGGGCAAAGATCAAAGCCACCGTCGTCGCGACCGAGGGCCCGCCCGAAGGCAAGGACCACCGCAAACCGGAGCAGTGTTTTGATGATGTCCTGGAGGGTGCCCGGATAGTAGAGGGTCAGTGCTGGAAGGACGTCATGTTTGAATAAATGTATCCGGGCTACCCATACATTGTTTCATAGACCAAGGCTTTGTATTATATTTGTGCCTTTATCTGAAATTATTTTCCTCCTATGCGGCCGTTTTTATTTCTGAAAGTTTACCAGTCGTCGGCTTCAGCCCCCATGTAGATACTACGGAGGTGTTTGGAATAGCACATGACCACACTTGACCCAACGTCTTGGTCCGTAAAGGAGGTGTCTGTGCAGTGAACCAGGCAATCGGACTATGCGGCTTTATCACTCTCACTTAGCCATAGGAGTATAACAATGGGTCTATGAGCTAGCCCCTGGTGCATCTGCGTCTCATCCGAACTTGGATGCCTTAGGCGCGTGACTAGGTGGAGGCCAGTCCTTCGCACAATGCGGAAAAAATCGCAAGAGATTTTGTAAGTCACCGAACCGCTAACCAGCTCTCGCTATATCATGACAGTCAGTTTTCGGCTTTCTCTATTGAGGTGTTTGACCGGACAAACCAGAAACACAATCACAGTAGTTCTCCCTTTACACTAGTACAAAACAGGGCTTTCGTCACAGGGCAATACTCACATTAGTCCGGGTTCAGTCACGAACCGGGACTAATGTGAGCATTGGTCCCGGTTCGTGCGGCTAAGGCATTAGTCCCGGTTCACCTGGGCCCTTTAGTCCTGGTTGGTGCCACGAACCGGGACTAAAGGGTGCGATGCCCATTAGTACCGGTTGGTGGCACCAACCGGGACTAAAGGTTAGTCCTTTAGTCTCGGTTGGTGCCACCAACCGGGACCAAAGGACATGTGCTGCCAGCGTCGCGGCCAAAGTTTAGTCCCACCTCGCTAGTTGAGAGAGCTCGAGAGTGGTTTATAAGCGCTGCTGCGCCCACCCTCTCGAGCTCCTCTCAATTGCAGGCTTTCGGGCCTAACCGTACACTGTGTGCCTGTGGGCCTACTGGGCCACCTGCGGGCCTGAATCCTGGCCCATGGTTGGGTTTCTAGTCGTATTCAGGCCGTGGTGGCCCAGTAGATGGCACTTTTTTTTCTTTGTTGCTATTTTTATTTATATTATTAAATTTTATTTTTTAATTCTTTTTGCTTTTAGGTCACAAAAATTATAAACTTTCTGTTAGTGCCATTAGTTTTCAAATTTGAATTCTTTGATTTCGTTATTACTGTGTTTTATGATTCTATTAAAAACAGATTTTGTTATTTTAGTTTCTAACAAAAAAACTTTATGATAATGCTTTTTGCTATTAAAATGTCTAACAAAAACATTCTTTATGAAAATTCTTTTTGCTATTAAAGGGCCCATCAAACTCTACCCCCCCCCCCCCCCCCCGTGGACCGCCTTTTCAGTTCTAGAAAAAACAAAAGAAAATGATGGAAATGTCAAAAAATAAAATAAAATAAGTTTCCCATGTGATATGTGGTCTAGTTGTTGGGAAAATTAACAAATATGAATTTCGAGTTTATTTGCAAAATCTCTCTGGAATTTCTTAAAATGGGCATAACTTTTGCATACGAACTCGGATGAAAAAGTTTTCTATATGAAAAATCATCTACTCGAAAAGTTACATCCGAATTTAACGGGGGAATCCCGTTAAACATTTTCAAAATCCTCAAAAACCTAACAGAAAAAAAGATATGGGGCTTTTAAGATCTGGAGATGCAAAAAAATTCAAAAAAATACAAATTGTGGTCAAACTGTGGTCAAACAATGGTCAAACTAATTATTCTAGAAATATTAGTGTTACTAAATAATTATTGTTTTTTAAAACAATAGTTTCAAACTCAAACAGTGAAATGTGTCACTTCATGCTCAAGCTAAATTCCTGAGGGTTAATAGAATTGACATCTTACTTTTGTCAGGAAAACAACAAGTGCAGACTTGGAAACGAGGGAGAATAGAACCCGGAAGTTAAGCGTGCTCAAGCTGGAGTAGTGAGAGGATGGGTGACCGTCCGGGAAGTTAGATGATTTGGAATGATGAGGGGTGATTAGAGATTAGAGGATAAATTGAGCAGTGATGATGGGTGGTGATTAGAGATTAGAGGTTAAAATAATTCAGAAATTTGAAAATCCAAAAAAAATTTAAAAAAAAATTCAAAAAAAAATATCATAAAATTTCCTTTAGTCCCGGTTGGTAACACCAACCGGGACTAAAGGTGGAGCTCCAGGCTGCGTCCACGTGGACGGCCTTTAGTCCCGGTTCGTGTAAGAACCGGGACTAAAGGGGGGAGGCATTAGTAATGACCCTTTAGTCCCGGTTCAAAAACCGGGACTAAAGGCCCTTACCAACCGGGACAAAAGCCCCCTTTTCTACTAGTGTTACTACCTTAGCTGAACAAGTGGAACGTCAGGTGGTACCAAAGGAGCCGGGCAACCCAGCTATTGACCAAAGACATGATTCGGAGCCGATGCATATAATGCAGTGTTCGGGACGCCGAAGTATACTGTAAAAGTGTTCGGATTTTTTTTTTGGAAAATATATGTGGCTGAATAGAGCCCCTGGCAATTTAAATCATGCCGAGGTGTATACGCCAGCCTGACGTGAAGAGGGAATACAGATCATGAAATAAGCCAATACCCAAAATTGTTTCCATTATAGTCTGATTGATACGTCAAAATGTGCTCTTATAGAGAATGCTATAAGCATCAAGGCTATTTTACATGCCAAGAATTTTTGAACAAGGGAAAGCTGTATACAGGTCCTAAAAAGAAAAGGTGGTCTTGAAGATCCTTTGGACACCCTGCCGCACGTATGCGCCGCTTTGCACCTTGGTGTAGGATCCTTTTAAGAGGATCAATGATCGTGTATATAGAAGGGGCCTGGGAAAGGGCCCTTGTACCACCAAAAATTGATTTAGGTTTTAAAGAACCTGAAATAAGAGATAAAAGAGAAAAAGGAGAACAAAAAGAAGAAGATTAAGGTCCGAATAGGGCCGAGCCATATTGTGGACCTTGTCCTTGGTGTGCCTCCGTCCTTGCCCAAGGTATTTTTAGTGCGTAGTTATGCACGCGCGGTATGTATGCCGTGATTAGATGGGGGGTTTGATGGAGGCCGAATTGCTAGTCGAGCTGAGGATGAACCGAGCTGTCGTTCTGCAGTGTGGACCGGACTCGTTTAACATTGTCCAGGGGCTTGATGGCCGATGAAGTGCGCGGCTTGATAGGGTCGCTCTGTACCTCGGCTGCGAGGGCCGCGGTGTGCTCCTCGGTACAGAGGGAGCGCTCCATGTTTCCATTAACTGTGATGACGCCGCGGGGTCCAGGAATTTTGAGTTTTAAGTAAGCATAATGTGGGACCGCATTGAAGCGAGCGAAGGCAGATTGTCCGAGCAGTGCGTGATAGCCACTACGGAAGGGGATGATGTCGAAGATCAAGTCTTCGCTTCGGAAGTTGTCCGGCGAACCGAAGACTACTTCCAATGTTATTGAGCCCGTGCAGTGGGCTTCTAAACCAGGTATTACTCCTTTAAAGGTGGTGTTAGTAGGCTTGATTCTTGATGGGTCAATACCCATTTTGCGGACCGTGTCTTGATAAATCAAGTTAAGACTACTACCGCCGTCCATGAGGACTCGTGTGAGATGGAATCCGTCGATGATTGGATCAAGGACCAAAGCGGCCGAACCTCCGTGACGGATGCTGGTCGGGTGGTCCTTACGATTGAAGGTGATCGAACAAGCCGACCAGGGGTTGAATTTTGTTGCGACTAGCTCTACAGCATAGACGTCCCTTAGTGCGTGCTTGCGTTCCCTCTTGGGGATATGCGTGGCATATATTATGTTCACTGTTTTCACCTCAATGGGAAATTCACTACAAAAAAAGACACATCCGTGACATTTTGGGCCGAACGAAATTTTTTCTGTCATGCTTATGACACTTCTACGACGATAATTGTGACAAACCTGGTATCATAATAGATGTGTTGGGCTCCTACTGCTATGACAAGAAATCATGACACAAAAATGGGCTTTTCATCCTGGGCGGGCCGGAGATGCAGCTGCATGACATTCTTTGGGCCGTCCATGACGGAAAAAATCATGGTAGAAGCGAGGGCGCGGAAAATATCGGGGAGTTCCCGGTACAGTGGGTGGTCGGGGGCCGAGCGATGCGTGTTTCTCTCATACACATACGCGCGTGGGTGCGAGGCATTGGGCTCTAACTGAACCCGAGTGAGGCGTCCGCCTACTAAACCCGAGCGATTGCACTGCAGGCTACACGTTACAGAACCCGAGTGATCGATCAATGGCTGTTAACTGAACCTGATCGAGCGGTTCCTTCGCTACTGCTGCTAACTGAAGCCGATCAGACCTGCTGCCTCTTGATGAATAATGAGCGTTGTTGGAGGTCTGGATGAACAGTTCCTGGTGGGGGGTTGGATGAACAGGAACCCGTGGTGTTGCCGCTGGATGAACAGGACCCCGATCGATCGAGCCGGTGGAGGGGTGGATGAACAGGACCCCGTGGAGGTCTGGATGAACAAGACAACCCCGTGGAGGGCTAGTTGAACAGTAGCTAGTGGAGGGTTGGATGAACAGTAGCCCATGGAGGGGTGGTTGAACAGGACCCCGGGGAGAGGGCTAGTTGAACAGTAGCCGGTGGAGGAACGGTGGAGGCTGGATGAACAGGAGGTCGTGGATGAACAGTCGCAGGTGGAGGCTGCAGGAGGTCGACGGTGGATGAACAGTAGCCCGTGGAGGCTGGAGGAGGTCGACGGTGGAGATGAACAGTATCCCGTGGAGTCCCGTTTTGCGGTACGCCACACCCCTCCCGATGAACAGGACCCCCGTTTTGACCGTAGCGCTACAACACAAGTCCTTTTCCTCCGTTTTGCAGTACACCACACCCCTCCCGATCAACAAGACCCCATTTCGACCGTAGGAGGTCAGTTTCCTCCGTTTTGCCGTACGCCAGACCCCTCCCAATGAACATGATCCTGTTTCGACCGTGGCCAGTCGAACACAAGGCCGTTTCCTCCGTTCTGCGGTACGCTGGGCCTCATTTTCATTAGTTGTTCCGTCCAAGCCGGTTGGCTCCCGATGAATAGCACGCATTCCGTTGCCTCCCGATGAACACAACACATTTCGTTGCCTCCCCATGAACAAGACGGTGGCGCAGTTTCTCCATTCTGACCCAGCCATGTACACGAGCCCTGGCCATACGTATGCGCGAGTAGGCGTTCGAGACCGCGCCCGTATGTATGTATGTGGCCGTATTTACTTTCTTGCACCCTGGCTGCTGTACGTACGTGTACATGCTACGTGTATATATATATGTAGCAAACCCTAGCAAAGGAACGCTGAGCCTCCAGCGTGTATATATATATGTAGTGCGGCGAGAGTGTGGAGAGTGCAAGCCCTACACTAGTAGAAAACTGGGCTTTGGTCACAGGGCAATATTCACATTAGTCCCGGTTCAGTCACGAACCGGGACTAATGTGAGCATTGGTCCCGGTTCGTGCGGCCAGGGGCTTGCCGGGCCTCGTGGGGGCATTGGTCCCGGTTCGTTCGGCCCCTTTGGTCCCGGTTGGTGGGACAAACCGGGACCAATGGGCCTCGCTCCTGGCCCACCACCATTGGTCCCGGTTGGTGGCTTGAACCGGGACCAGAGGCTCACCCTTTAGTCCCGGTTCATACGACAAACCGGGACTAAAGGGTTGGTCCTAGTAGCGGTCAGAGTTTAGTCCCACCTCGCCAACCGAAGGGCGCTCACACCGATTTATAAGCCCGTCCCTCTCTGCCTTGTTGAGCTCCTCTCAAAGTGAAAATAGATGCCCTTATACAGGGAATTTGACCTAAATTCAGAGTAAATTTCTTTGAATTTCTTAGAAATTTATTATGAATTTAGGTTGAATTTTCTCTATAGGCGCATCTATGTTCATTTTTTATAGTAAATAAAATAAATAAACCTTAATAAAATAAATAAAAATAAATAAACCTTAATAAAATAAATAAAAATAGCAGCAGTAAAATAAATAAAAATAGCAGCAGTAAAATAAATAAAAATAAAATAGATAAAGTAAAATACATAAGTAATTAGAAACAAAATGGAATAAAATAAATAAGTTTTTGTTGTAAGTAGAAACAAAACAAAATAAATAAAGCAAAAGAGAAAACAAAAAACAGGGAAAAAAATTATGCCACCTAGTGGGCCACCACGACCTGAATACGACTTGAAACCCATCCATGGGCCAGGATTCAGGCCCGCAGAAGGCCCAGTAGGCCCCACAGGCAAAGAGAACGGTTAGGCCCGAAAGCCTGCAGTTGAGAGGAGCTCGAGAGGGTCGGCGCAGCAGCGCTTATAAACCACTCTCGAGCTCTCTCAACTAGCGAGGTGGGACTAAACTTTTGACGCAGGGCAGCACAAGGCCTTTGGTCCCGGTTGGTGCCACCAACCGGGACTAAAGGGGGGCATTGGTCCAGGTTCGTGGCACCAACCGGGACCAATGCCCCCCCTTTAGTCCCGGTTGGTGCCACGAACCGGGACCAATGAGTTGCCTATATATACCCCATCGCCACAGCAGAGCACTCCACAGTGCTCTGTTTTTTTCCGTCCGGCGAGGGCAGGGCATTTGGGTGCTCTAGCTCACCTCCTATCCACATGAGGTGTTCGATGAAATGCTTGAGCCACACTAGTTAATCTTTCTCCTCTCGAAACTCGACCTCCGAGCTCCATTTTCCCCGAGATTTGTCTAGGTTTAGCGGTCCGTCACGTCCCGTCTCCGTCTTCACCGCCGTCGATCGCCCGCGCCGATCTCGTCGCCAGCACCACCGTGGTGAGCCTCTTGTTCTTATCTTCTTTCTGAAAGAAAAAAAATTCTTACTTTAGATAGATACTTGTCTAATTTTGTTACTTTTATTATTCCTTCTTATTACATAGTGCGATGGTTTTGGTATCCGCCCCCGTCGGCCCTCGTCCTGTCTATGATTCGGATGTGGTATATATATTATCTTTTTATAACTATTTGGTTCATTTATTGTTTATGACAAATATGCCGACCAACGTGACATAGATTTTATTTATCTAGGAGGTGGTTGAACCGGAAATTCCAACCGACCCTATTATCGAGAGGTTAAATTTAGTTGAAGAAGAAAACAATTACTTGAAGGAAAAAATAAAAAAAAATTGAGGAGGATAAGATGATATTGGAGTTGCATGTTGCGGATGTCGTCGATGATCACAAGATCAAGATGGATGCAATGCGCTTGAAGATTAGAAAGATTAGAAAATATGCCATTCATACCGAGGCTTGGTATCATTATGACGTTGGATCAATTGTTACCTTGGTTGCGATTATGATCGCATTTGTTTTCGCATTGAAATGTTTTACATAGTTTCAACGTATGGTTTAATTAATTAGATGCTCTAGAGAGCTATATATATGTTATTAGATGAGAACAATGTGTGTACTTTGGTTTTAATGTGATGATGAACTTCTATTAATTTGGTCACTTAATTATCTATTCATGATGTTCTGTAATGGTTTTTGACACACTTAATTATATATAATGCACGCAGATGAACCGGCAATGGATGTACGGTGACAGACACACCTTCGAGTACATTAAGGGCATGCATGATTTTCTCGAAGTGGCTGAGGCAAACAAGCAGAATGGTTTTATGTGTTGTCCATGCCCTACATGTGGGAATATGAAGTCTTACTCTGACCGGAAAATCCTTCACACCCACCTGCTTTACAAGGGTTTCATGCCACACTATAATGTTTGGACGAGGCACGGAGAAATAGGGGTTATGATGGACGACGGCGAAGAAGAAGAGGACGATGACAACTATGTGCCCCCTGAATACGGTGATGCTGCAACGGGGGAAGCTGCTAAAGATCAAGAGGAACCAGACGATGTGCCCAATGATGCTGCAAGGGGGGAAGCTGCTGAAGATCAAGAGGAACCAGTGCCCGATGATGACGATCTCCGCTGGGTCATTGTCGATGCAAGGACGCAATGCGAAAGTCAAAAGGAGAAGCTGAAGTTCGATCGCATGTTAGAGGATCACAAAAAGGGGTTGTACCACAATTGCGAAGATGGCAACACAAAGCTCGGTTCCGTACTGGAATTGCTGAAGTGGAAGGCAGAGAATGCTGTGCCTGACAAAGGATTTGAGAAGCTATTGAAAATATTGAAGAAGAAGCTGCCAAAGCATAACGAATTGCCCTACAGTACATAAGCAGCAAAGAAGGTCGTATGCCCTCTAGGATTGGAGGTGCAGAAGATACATGCATGCCCTAATGACTGCATCCTCTACCGCGGTGCGTACAAGGATCTGAACGCATGCCCGGTATGCGGTGCATTGCGGTATAAGATCAGACGAGATGACCCTGGTGATGTTGACGGCGAGCCCCCCAGGAAGAGGGTTCCTGCGAAGGTGATGTGGTATGCTCCTATAATACCACGGTTGAAACGTCTGTTCAGAAACAAAGAGCCTGCCAAGTGGATGCGATGGCACAGTGAGGACCTTAAGAAAGACGGGAAGTTGAGAGCACCCGCTGACGGGTCGCAGTGGAGAAAAATCGAGAGAAAGTACTGGGCTGAGTTTGCAGCTGACCCAAGGAACGTATGGTTTGGTTTAAGCGCGGATGGCATTAATCCTTTCGGGGAGCAGAGCAGCAATCACAGCACCTGGCCCATGACTCTATGTATGTATAACCTTCCTCCTTGGATGTGCATGAAGCGGAAGTTCATTATGATGCCAGTTCTCATCCAAGGCCCTAAGCAACCCGGCAATGACATTGATGTGTGCCTAAGGCCATTAGTTGAAGAACTTTTACAGTTGTGGAATGGAAACGGTGTACGTACGTGGGATGAGCACAAACAGGAGGAATTTAACCTGCACGCGTTGCTGTTTGTAACCATCAACGATTGGCCCGCTCTCAGCAACCTTTCAGGACAGACAAACAAGGGATACCACGCATGCACGCACTGTTTAGATGACACTGAAAGTATATACCTGGACAAATGCAGGAAGAATGTGTACCTGGGCCATCGTCGATTTCTTCCGACCAACCATCAATGTCGAAAGAAAGGCAAGCATTTCAAAGGCGAGGCAGATCACCGGAAGAAGCCCGCCATGCATACCGGTGATCACGTACTTGCTATGGTCAATGATTTACATGTAATCTTTGGAAAGGGTCCCGGCGGACTAGCTGTTCCGAATGACGCTGAGGGACACGCACCCATGTGGAAGAAGAAATCTATATTTTGGGACCTACCCTACTGGAAAGAGCTAGAGGTCCGCTCTTCAATCGACGTGATGCACGTGACGAAGAACCTTTGCGTGAACCTGCTAGGCTTCTTGGGCGTGTATGGGAAGACAAAAGATACACCTGAGGCATGGGAGGACCTGCAACGTTTGCATGAAAAAGACGGCATGCCTCCGAAGCAGTATGAAGGTCCTGCCAGCTAGGCTCTTATGAAAGAAGAGAAAGAAATCTTCTTTGAATGCCTGCTTAGTATGAAGGTCCCGATTGGCTTCTCGTCGAATATAAAGGGAATAATAAATATGCCAGAGAAAAAGTACCAGAACCTAAAGTCTCATGACTGCCACGTGATTATGACGCAACTGCTTCCGGTTGCATTGAGGGGGCTTCTACCGGAAAACGTCCGATTAGCCATTGTGAAGCTATGTGCATTCCTCAATGCAATCTCTCAGAAGGTGATCGATCCAGAAATCATACCAAGGCTAAGGAGTGATGTGGCGCAATGTCTTGTCAGTTTCGAGCTGGTGTTCCCACCATCCTTCTTCAATATCATGACGCACGTCCTAGTTCATCTAGTCGACGAGATTGTCATTCTGGGGCCCGTATTTCTACACAATATGTTCCCCTTTGATAGGTTCATGGGAGTCCTAAAGAAATATGTCTGTAACCGCGCTAGGCCAGAAGGAAGCATCTCCATGGGCCATCAAACAGAGGATGTCATTGGGTTTTGTGTTGACTTCATTCCTGGCCTTAATAATATAGGTCTCCCTAAATCGCGGTATGAGGGGAGTCTGACTGGAAAAGGCACGCTTGGAGGGGACTCAATAATATGCAGGGACAGATATTCATGGTCTCAAGCACACTACACAGTTCTACAGAACTCTACCTTGGTGACCCCGTATGTCGATGAACACAAGAACAGTCTGCGCTCAAAACACCCGGAGCAGTGTGACGACTTGATTACATGTGAACACATCAGGACTTTCAGCAGTTGGTTGGAAACACGTCTCAGAGGTGACACCACTGTTTGTGATGAGTTGTACTCGTTGTCCAGGGGACCATCTTTGACTGTATTGACTTACGAAGGATACGACATAAATGGGAATACATTTTACACGATCGCCCAAGATCAAAAGAGCACCAACCAAAACAGCGGTGTCCGCTTTGATGCAGCAACCGAGAGGGGAAAGGACACATATTATAGTTACACAATGGACATATGGGAACTTGACTACGGACATGATTTTAAGGTCCCTTTGTTTAAGTGCAAATGGGTCAATCTGTCAGGAGGCGGGGTACAGGTAGACCCACAGTACGGAATGACAACAGTGGATCTGAACAATCTTGGGTACACTGATGAACCGTTCGTCCTAGCCAATGATGTGGCACAGGTTAAGTATGTGAAGGACATGTCTACCAGACCGAGAAAAAGAAAAGATAAGGAAGCGAATACATCATACGATGAGCCAAAGTGCCACATAGTTCTTTCAGGAAAAAGGGACATTTTGGGAGTGGAGGGCAAGACAGACATGTCTGAAGATTATGAAAAGTTTCATGAAATTCCTCCCTTCAAAGTCAAGGCTGACCCAAGCATCCTGATAAACGATGAAGCTTATCCATGGTTACGGTGCAATAAGCAAATGACACAAGCGAAGAAAAAGTGAAGACTTTCTCCCGCAACTATTATGATGATACCATGCCAACTTTGTAACAGACGAGTATGATACCATTGTCCGTTTTGTACACGAAGTGCATCTAGTTTTTGCCGTAACCCTCTCAACTTTGTTGCACATGCTATGTGGATGAAATGATGATACCATGCCAACATTCAACCTTTTCAGAGTTCATTTGAAATGCTTTTCAATTTTAGGGTCTTATAGCTCAAAATAATTAGTAAATGCATGAAAAATAACAAATAAAGTCAGAAAGGGTTGAAAATTGATGATGTGGCTTTGAATGGTGCATTTTGAACACACAAAAAGTCAGGAGTTCAAATAAGTTTAAAAAATGAAATCCCTTTGTAACAGACGAGTTTCCGTATGAAATCCTGATACTTCGAAAGAGATTGTCCGTTTTGTAAATGAAGTGCATCCAGTTTTTGCCGTAATCCTCTCAACTTTCTTGCACACGCTATGTGGATGAAATGATGATACCATGCCAACTTTCAACCTTTTCAGAGTTCATTTGAAATGCTTTTCAATTTTAGGGACTTATAGCTCAAAATAATCAGTAAATGCATGAAAATGGTGCATGAAAAATAACAAATAAAATAAATAAGTAATTAGAAACAAAATAATATAAACTTTAATAAAATATATAAGTAGAAACAAAATAAAATAAACTTTAATAAGATAAATAAAATTTATGAAACTAAAATTATCAAAGTATTTTCTGTTCAAAACATTATAAGCAACCTCTAGTATTATTGAAACTAAAATTATATAAAATTGATGCAACTAAAATTATCGAAGTATTTTCTGTTCAAAATCATTGAAAGCAAAAATAATTTTCATAAAGAACTTTTTTTGTTAGAAACTTTAATAGCAAAAAGAATTATCATACTGTAAAATAAATAAGTAATTAGAAACAAAATAAAATAAAATAAATAAGTTTTTTGTTGTAAGTAGAAACAAAACAAAATAAATAAAGCAAAAAAGAAAACAAAAAAACAGGAAAAAAATAAAAATTATGCCACCTACTGGGCCACCAAGGCTTGAATACGAGTAGAAACCCATCCATGGGCCAGGATTCAGGCTCGCAGAAGGCCCAGTAGGCCCACAGGCATGTACAGAGAGGTTAGGCCTGTAAGCCTGCTTTAGAGAGGAGCTAGACAGCTCAGGCGCACCGCATCTTATAAACAGGCGCGGCTCTCTCTTAGCTAGCGAGGTGGGACTAAACTCCCACCACCACGCCGCTGTGCAAGGCCATTGGTCCCGATTGGTGGCACCAACCGGGACCAATGCCACCCTTTGGTCCCGGTTCGTGGCACCAACCGGGACCAATGCCCCCCCTTTAGTCCCGGTTGGTGCCACCAATCGGGACCAAAGGCCGCCGCTTCCCGCCCTTTGGGCTGCTGAAAAGAGGCCTTTGGTCCCGGTTGGTGGCACCAACCGGGACTAAAGGGCGGCATTGGTCCCGGTTGGTGGCACCAACCAGGACTAAAGGGGGGCATTGGTCCCGGTTGGTGCCACGAACCGGGACCAATGCTCTCAGTATATAAGAAAGCACTTAGCGTTTTTCAGATTCATCTCTGCATCAGTTCCCCCGCCCCGACGATGCCGCCAGGCTGCCCGAGCTCGCCCCGTCGACACCGTCGCCGCCCTCTGCTGCCTCGTCGACGCGCAGCCGCCCCTTCCCCGAGCATGCCGCCGGCGGCCCGCCCCGACCACGCCGCGCGCCCCTGGCCCGACCACGTCGTCGTCGCCCCAGCTGCCCCGACCACGCTGCTGTCGCCTCTACCTCGCCCTGCCCCGACCATGCCGCCTTCGCCTCTGCCCCTGCCCCGACGCGCCGCTGTCGCCTTGGTCAGGGCCGGCACTACCCCCTTCCTCCCGATTTTTTTCTGCACATATATATGATGTTTTTTTCCTGATTATATGTATATGTATGAGTATATGTATGTGTGTATATCTGTTTATATGTCCTTTTTTAGATCTTTTTTTGCATTTTTATAAAAATGTATATATGTATGTATATATGTTCTCTGTGTATATATATGTTCATGTATATATGCAAAAGATAGATTTTTAGAAAAGTTAGGATTTTTTTCTGTTCATAGATTTTTTTTGGTGATATTAATTATTGTAGAATATGCAAATGTTTGTATATTCATATGAACAATGCATTAGGCAAAACCTTTACTTTTTTTCGAAATTTTCTATTTAAACATTTTTTTATGAATGAGAGGAAAAAGGAAAATAAGAAGAGGAAGAAAGGAGAAGAAGAGGAGAGGAAGAAGAGGAGAAATAAATAAGAAGAGGAAAAAAGAAGAAAAAGAAGAGGAGAAGAAGAAAGGAATAGAAGAGAAGAAGAAAAAATAGAAAAAATTCTATTTTTTTCTTCTTCTCTCCTCTATTCCTTTCTTCTTCTCCTCTTTTCTTTTCTTCTTTTTTTCTTTGATCTTCTCCTCTATTCCTTTCTTCTTCTCCTCTTTTTATTTCTTCTTCGTTTTCTTATGTTTTATCGGGTTTGTCGTCGTCGATATACCCCTCTCCCGATAACTTCAACACGAGGGGGGGTCGATATACCCCCTCCCCGATAATATTATTTTCCCATGTACGTATGTCGTCGTTGTCGATATAACCCCCTCCCGATAACTTCAACACGTGGGGGGGTCGATATACCCCCTCCCCGATAACATTATTTTCCCATGTATGTATGTCGTCGTTGTCGATATATATAACTCCCTCCCAGATAACTTCGACATGATGGACGGTCGATATTTATACCCCCTCTCGACCGTGATAACTTATACCACGGGAGCACCCCCCGGCCCTCTCGCTCGACGAAAACTCTCGAGGACACCCAAACCCTAGAAAAAAATGATGTCGGTCTCCTACCCCCTCCCGTCGCGCCCCTACCCTTTAAGCGTTGCCGAGGCCACCCCGAACCCGGAATAAGCTAGGTCTACGTTTGCACTAATATATCCACCTGTTGTCATGTTTGTGTAATAATTGCCATGTTGTAATATTTGCAGAAACAATGGAGCTCGGACGAGACGAGCAAGCAGAAGAGGTGTTGGGGGACATAATCTTAGCCGGAGGTGATATCTCTTCGTATCTTAACGACAATGATGGTCTGGAAGAACAGGGTGAAGAAGCAGGCTACGGTGATCGAAGAGTGGAGGAGGAAAGACATGATTATGATGGCTCCGGTGACCCAATGCTGGTGCAAGAAGGAGCCAGTGGTGACGGCTCCGGTGATCGAACAGAGTCCGGCCAGGTAAATATATTAGTTAAGCCTGTGCTGACTAGCTAATTGATGCATTCATTGTTTTGGTATGTACACATATTAATTAACACTCGTCTTTCTTCTTTTTTCTAGCCCTCCGGATCGAGCACAACTTCGGTAAAGAGACGAGGCCCGAAGAGAAAGTTGCGCTCGGATGAAAGGTTTGAGATCACAGCAATCGCGCGCGACGGCCAACCGATTGAACCCATCCGGACAAAGGATGCATTTGCTGCTCAGTGCGGGGTTCTAGTTAGGGACAAGATCCTGATCATCATCCACCAATGGTATAAGCCTAAGAAGGAAGACCCTGAGGTATCTTATGTCAATGATATGCAGAAAGATGATCTTTGGACTGAGCTGAAGGCAAATTTCACCCTACCGCCAGAGGAGGATCCGGAGAAGCCAGTTAAAGAGCAATTAATCAAGTCTCATGCTCTTAAGAAGATGGCAGACCTATTCAGGAGGTGGAAGAATGAGCTGAAAACGTTTGTCGACAAAGAAGAGACACCAGAATTCATCGGCCGGTATGAGAAGATCAGAGATCACTGGCCCGCATTTGTGGCCCACAAGACATCGAAAAAGAGTAAGAAGATGTCAGCGACAAACAAGAAGAATGCTGCGAAGAAGAAGCTTCACCATCACACGAGGTCTGGTGGCTACCTCAAAGCACGGCCTAAGTGGGCCAAGGCTGAGAATGATCTGCTTGAAAAAGGGATCGAACCACAGACAATGAACTGGACAGACCGTTGCCGGACTTGGTTCTTCGGGGCTGGCGGAACCTTGGACCCTGTATCAGGGAGGTGCGTTTGGACGAACGAGCTTTTGAGAATACCAGTCAAGAAGATTCAGCAATATATCAGTGCAGCGCAGGAAGGGACATTCGTTCCAGATAGAGAGAACGACGATCTCACAATGGTCCTCGGGAATCCTGAGCACCCTGGACGGACACGAGGCACGCCAGGCTCCGTTCCGTGGAAGGCTGGTTTTCCGGACGCAGGCGGTTACAAAAGCCAGGAGTGGAGGAAAAAAATGGAGCAGATCCAAATTCAGAAGCTGCACGAAAGGGTTCAAGTGCTAGAGGAACGAGACGGCAATCGACATGCCGAAACTACCCCCGAAGCTACCCCGCCATCTCAGCGGAGAAGCAGCGTGGCTTCCACCGAGCTGCTTCAGCCGGAGCATGTCTTCACGGCTCCTGCTAGCTACCCCGTTGATGCTATCATGGAGTCTCAACATTGCCACCTTATGGCGGAATGGCAGAACTTCAAAGTCAAGGCGACTGTTGGCTCTGTTTTACCTCCTGAACCTGGCGCAACCTACCACTGCCGGCCGATTCCAGAAGGATATGCTAGGGTGATGGTGGATGAAATAACGGAGGGATTTGAGGACCTCCAGCTTGACCACCCTACCAGTGAAGGGGAGACTCGGCTGGGTTTAGCTCTGAAGACTCCGTGCCTATGGCGGAAGGAGCTCATTAACCTTCCGAACTGGACGCCTCCGACGAGTAAGGGCACTCCGCCGCCGCCTCCTCCTCCGGCGAGTGATCAGGGCACTCAGCCTCCTTCTCTGGCGCGTGGCGGCACTCCGCCTCCTCCTCTGCCTCCTCCTCCGGCGAGTGATCAGGGCACTCAGCCTCCTTCTTCGGCGCGTGGCGGCACTCCGCCTCCTTCTCCGCCTGCGCCGGCGTGCCAGAGCAGCCAGCCTCCTCCTTCTCCGCCTCATCAGCAAGGGCGGAAGAGACCCGCCGCCACTCCGGCTGCTCCGGCGCGTCGTAGTCCTTCTCCTCCGCCTCGTAAGCAAGGAAAGAAGACAGCCGCAGCCGCTCTGTCTGCTCTGCCGGCGTCTAGCAGTACAGCTGCGAGAGGCGGGAGGCAATACAGATTCGGTCCTTCTCTGAAGACTCCAGAGAGGTTACCACACGAGAGGACCGAGGAGGAGAACGCGAAGATCGTGCGAGCCGAAGTGAAGAACTTCTCTGAAGGGGTGAAAGCAAAGAAACATCCACCTCCGGAGGAGAAGGTAGATCCGGTGAAAGCGAAGCGCACTCTGGATGCCCTGACAAAACCACCAAAGTCTCTGCCAAAAGGCAACTATGAGCGCATTATTGCAAAGACATTTGTCGAAGCGGAGCGGTCGGGAAGTACTGCCAGTGATCAAAGGTTAAAAGAACGACGAACTGGGAAAAAAATTGCCCAGCTCGGCGAACAAGCGAACCAATCGTGCCCCCCGCTCAAGGTGTCTAAAGACATCATCGCTAATGATCCGAGGATGGTGGCCGGTTATAACAATCTTGGAGATTACCCGCCCGACGATGTACATTATGAAATCATGGAGGTGGACGAACAGAAATACCATTACGGGAAGCCTCTCGTCAAAGATGAAAGATCTCTAACAACGATGATGCGAAGATTACATGATTGGTACATGAAAACCTGCAGAGAGTCTGATGGGATGAATACTTTGACGCTGAGAGTTAAACCGGAGCATGACCTCGTTGGAATTGAACTGCTGAATGTTCCATTTGAGGAGTTCTTCCAGTTTTTCAATCAAAAGGCCCTCGATAAATCAATGATCACTTGCTACTATCTGTAAGTAGTAGTACTTCTGTCATTAAGTCTCTCTATATAGGTCAGCTCTTTCATTGCATGTATTTATAATTATCCTCACTATATTATGCAGATTGAAGATCGCCGAATTGAAGAAAAGACAAATCGGTGATATTGGGTTCATTAACACAAATCTCATAGATGCATATACGGTTGAAAAACATGCCAAAGAAGCCGAGGCCAACTTGCTACGATCGTTGGTATTAATCAAAACAAAGATATAATACTCTTTCCTTACAACTTCAAGTGAGTGTTACTGTCTTGTCCATATTCGGTTTCCCTTATTAGTCCTGGTTATGGTAATGTAATTCATGACTTATGCATGCATGCGCAGCTTCCACTATATTCTCCTAGAGATTAAGCTTGAGCAGGGAGTAGTAATCGTCTTAGACTCGAGACGAAAAGATCCCCAGGACTATGCGGACATGACTCAAATGCTCGAGAAGTAAGTTAAATCGATCATTATCCACCATATCAGCAACTTTGTTCATTTCCTGATATCAAGTAATTGTTTTCTTTGTCTGGCAGGGTTTGGAGAAAATTCACCACAAAAGCTCCGGGACTGCCGAAGAAGCTGCAATTTAGACACCCGAAAGTAAGTACTATAGTAGCATGTTCCGCACATCTCCTAGTGATTCAAGCGCTAGTTTCATCAATACCATTTAGCATGCTTGCTTATCAGTTAGATTGATCTCTATTTCTTTTAAAGTGGTTGTGGCAGGAACAAGGGAATGATTTCTGTGGATACTACGTTTGCGAGTCTATCCGCCACACGACCTGTGAGCGGGGCTACTCTGACGAACAATATGAAGTGCGTAAGCAATAATATTCACAATTTTATTTTATTACCATCATTTGTGTCGAGTTTCATTTATTCATATATATATGTATTGACCCCCTTCTTCAAATTAGATGTTTCGGATGCGGGATGAACTTCTAGCAGAAGATCGTATGCGAGCAATTCAAGAGGAATTGGCGGCGTTCTTCCTTGACCACGTGATCGCTGAAAACGGAGAATACTATGTGGACCCTGTGTTCTTACAATTTAATTAGGAGATTATATTGTAAGAGATAATTATTGTATATATGTAGCCGGTAGTGTCAGATAGATATACGAGAACTTGTTGTTCGACCAATCTCTCGGAGAAGGAGAGGTGGTCGATATTACTTCTCTCTGTATGCATATGTTCATGACGATCTTCTGTTTCCTTCATTTGCTTACTAGCTAGCGTGTCTAGTCCTCTCCATACGTATATAGTACGTAGCGTCGACCAAGCACGGAGATAAGAGAGGACACTTCTCTCTATTAATTAGCTAGCTAACACAATATATGAAACACCTAAATTAACCCCCCAAAACCCCCCAACCCCCCCCCCCCTTTCAAAAAAAACAAAACCCCAGCCCCTGGAATGCTGACGCGTGGATGCCTATTGGTCCCGGTTGGTGACACCAACCGGGACAAAAGGCCCTGCCATTGGTCCCGGTTGGTGGCACCAACCGGGACCAAAGGCCCTGCCTGGGCTGGCAGCAGCGGCCACGTGGAGGACCTTCTGTCCCAGTTCGTGTAAGAACCAGGACTAAAGGGTTAGGGCTTTTGTAACGACCCTTTAGTCCCGGTTCGAAAACCGGGACAAAAGGCCCTTACCAACCAGGGTAAAAGCCCCTTTTTCTACTAGTGCTAGCGAACAAGCGCTGAGGCTCCAGCTTATATAGTATATATAATTTATTATGGACTGAGCTCGAGTGCCTTAACTGCACCTACCTTTGGCTGTCTGTCAGGTGGGCCAGCCACATTTTGGGCCCACCTGTCGTACACCCAAAGGCGGGTACACTAAGTCAATGAAGCTGCGTCCATATAGTACTCGTGTATTCTACTAATATATAGTGGAGTGGTTTTCTTATTCTCTCCAATCGTTTTAAATTGTGTAACTACGAAACAAAACTCTTTATTTAACGTGCCAGTGAAGAAAACTACTACTTCCGATGAACTAACGATCCACGCGTCCTGGTCGCTCTTCCTGTCCTTCACGTGCGTTACATCCCCCTCCCTTAAGTGAACAACCACATATGCGCCAAATTATCGAAAACATGTGAGAGTGTGTACAAATAAAGAATTTTAATTTCAATTGTCGGAAAGGTTTGAGAGCATGTACAGTTTGCCCTTTCTCAATAATTGGTTTGTTGTGTTCGGCCTAAACTTGGTCAAACTTTACAAAGTTTGACTTCAGTCAAATCTAATATGCAGAGTAAATAAAAATGGAGGGCTACTATGTCCATCCGGGTTTTTAGTCCACACCATTTTTTTAATGAAAGTTAATAGCTGGACAAATAAAAATACAATGGGGCTGAAGACAAAGTTGTGAGAAGGCTTAGAAATCAATACAAAACTTATGCTCTTAGTACCAACGTCGATCCTTCTTCGAGGAAACATTTAGTTCATAGCCAATTGTGTGATAAAATTGCACCAACGTGAAAGACGACTGCGTCTCCAACGCAACCAAGGTGAACTGATGAAGGATATCATCTTTGTGGGTAACAAGCAAAGAGTACTAATGGAAGACAGCTTGTTTTTCATGGAAAATCGATCAGCTTCACTAGCCGATGCAACCATGAGGCGCAACCATGAGCATTGATAGGTCATCATGGTCATGCATCATCCATTTGGCATCAAGTTTGGGTGAGGCACCTATGAAGTTCGACAAATCCTCACCGTGGTCTGTTTCTTCTCAGTAATCAAGCACGAGGAAGGAAGAACCACGTGACAGAGGACAGTGAGGCGGAACAACAGTGGCCATCCAATTTTGTGCAGTTCCACTAAAATTTAGGACGACATGCCCGGGTATGGAGATACGCGTCCTTGTTTGCAAAAATATAAAAAAGGGATATAGTGTTGTTAATTTGTTTTGGCAGTTGTACAAGATTAACAGCGACATCTCAATTGTCAATAAGAATTAATGAAAAGTACACCGACAAACAGAAGCATCATGATTATCTTGATGGGAACTAAACCAGGATACCCAAGAAAGAAAGCATTTAGTCATTTAACCAGTGATAGTACTATTAGATTAGCAGCAGCAATAGGAGCATATGGACAATAACCGCACAACCACCATGTACTCTTTGTCGAAACATCATGTATACCTCCACTGAGGCATAAACCAGGACAACTTTTCGAGTGGTGCTTCCTCTATCATAGTAGGTGATGTTGGACCAGCCGACGAACCCTAGCTACTGTACATGGGGAGCTGGGGAGTAGTCGCATAGAAGAAAACCCGCATGCAGCGACCTGGGGAGCTGGACCAGTACAAGAAGTTATAACTTAGGTGGGCGAGATGTCGCTTAGGCGGGCGGGCGGGATCTGCCCACACGACGGTAGTGAACAAGAGCACGAAGGACCTTCGTCCGCGCCAGCGCCGACTCCGAGAGGACGGTGCGCATCGGCTTCCTCCATCGCCGACGGCGACAACGTCAACGCTGCACCTCGTCACCTCCCGCAGCGGACGGGATTCGGCCGGACCTGTGACCACCGGTGAGGAGAGAGATAGAGTGGACACTGTCATCTTGTTTTGATATCGAGAGGGTGAGAGAGCGAGAGGCGAGAAACCCTATCAAACAAGAGGCTATATATACAATGGAGTAAAAAAACTGTCCATGGCAGTGGTTTTAAATAGAATACGCGTGTTCCCAAAAAAAGGAAACGAAAACTGACTGTCAATTTTTTTACGTACCAAGAAAGAAAACTCGATCAAAAACACGCCCCCACTTCCAGGTCGCGAGAGTCGTCGCGCACACACACATAGACATAGACATGCATATCCGTGTTTACGTAAAATTCCATCCCCATCTCCGTCTCCATCTCCAATCATATTTGTCCAACTGGCACATTATTTACGTTGTAAATTATAAACGCAGCAATATTAATGTACAACATCTCTTATTTGCGGGCGTCCGGACTACTGCCACGCCCGCTCCTGACCAAACCGAACCCTCTTCATCACCCGCGCGTGCTTCCCACCCGAAACGGTCAGTGTCGTATTCATCCCCGGCCAGAGCGGACGCGACCTCTCACTGGCACCGGCATTAAAGCGGCGCGCCGACCGAGAGAGCGCCGCCCGTGTCGCTTCCTGGTGCACGCGACTGCTGTGCGTTCAAAGGTCGCAATAGCCGGCCACACCATGCATGTTAAAAGTTCTTGGGAGTCCGTGCTACAGCTAGCTGTCCTCCCCCAACTCGTCAATCTCTTCCAGTAGTGCTAGTACTCCATGGCGCGATCCATCGACAAGCAGGCGGCAAAGTTATCGTACTCCAAGGTTGCCCCGTTACAACATTCCATCAATTACAAAGGAAAACTAACACGTATGCTGATGCATCTCAATGTTTCAAAGATGATATCCAATATTTACTTCACAACTAAAGACAAAAGTTGTGAGAGCGTGTACAAATGAAAAACTACTGATGGGGTCACTACGGCTTAAACCCTAAACCCTAAACAGGATTTAATTTCCTGGCTAGGTAGAACCTGTCGAAGGAAAGACGGCTGGCACCCTCATACAATGCTTTTGTGCAGTTCCACTAAAATCCAGTTGAGCATCCCTGATGGCAAAGATATTGAAGAAGTGTGATTAGAATAATAGTACTGGCACTAGTTCATGAGACATAAACTCATCACAAATAGAAGCGGGTAGAAGTAGAGAAAGATCGGCGTGGCGATGGAGTTACGTGGGGAGTTGCGGCAGTGGAGCAAGCCGGCTCCAAAAGGAAGATGTACCTGGGATGTCAGGCTGTAGCTAGAACGGCGGTTGGGAGGCGGCATCGGCCCATACCGTGGGGACACCCGATTGGGACGCACCGACTGTGGGTTTTCTCCCTCGCCGATGTCGACTGCGCCTACGCAGAACATCGTTCCCTTTCCCAACGTCGTTCTATGCTTGTGAAGAGAGCAACCCAAACAAGCAGGCTTGTAGCTTAGGCTCCTGCTAGTGTATATATACTAGTGGTTTTCTTTTTCTCTCCATATCAACCGTTTTATATTGCGTAAATGTCATTGAAGAGTGAAATGATGGTTGCTTCTTCCGACTAACTTATTGTGTGATTGGACTGCTCCTTAGTGGCCCCTACACATACTCCCCCTATGTGTATGACCGTTCCTGAGTCTCACTTGTACTTATCTCTATTTTCTTGCATGACACGTAGACAGGATGTGCACAGAGGAATTTTGTTATTGCACGTTGTTACGTAGTACTACTAGTACCCACTCCCTCCTTCCGGTTCACTACTTGTACTCCCTCTGTCCTGCCTTATTGGTCCCCATGGTACTCAATTCATGGGTTCGTTTTCCTCAAGAAATTGTCTTTACCAACGTATTAATATCGGGAATGCATGTGTGAACAATGAATGATTAAACCTTGCTTCCAACGTTTTGACAAAGCATGCATGTCCGAGCACACGAGGGAAGACACACGGTCACGCTCAAGTGCTCAACCTACACATGCATGCACACACATACTCAGCCAGGGTGAGCTAGTGACCATATAAACACCGGAAAATGTATATATTGAGCGCAATGAGCGTATTATGAAGTCCACTGACCATATTTTAACAAATATACAGTGACAGACAGTTTATTTATATCGTTTGAAATTAAGCCATATTAACCGGAAAGGAGGCAGTATGGACTAGCATTACTTTGCTGTGTCCCTTCAAATTGCCGAACAAGGAGAAGCTTACAGGGGACGCAGCTTCGGTGCGTTAAAGGCACCTGCCTTTGTGTCACTGACATGTGGACAGGCACTTATTGGGCCCACATATCATGAACACAAAGGCACGTGCCTTAAGGCACCGAAGCATAGTCCGCTTGCAGGACGGGAGAAGCTTGCGCGCGGTGGATCGCAGGACTAGGAGAAAATTTTGACTAATGCAAGCTCTACCTCGCTGAGGCGGTGGACGTGCAAGAGTTAATTCGGTGTCAGATTGCCAGAAGCATACACTATACTAGTACTATTATTGTTCGACTTCCCGAAGAGGCGAACAGCCAAGCGCAAAGTTTACTAGTACTAGTACTACTACTATAGAGGTATGTACTACTACTAGGAACCGGATGGAGGAGGGTCTGCACTCTTATTTTATTTTAAAATGTGATACAGCAATCTTCAACACATTTGATTCTCTTCGAGGGTTCTCGCATGTGATAATGGAAGTTGATTGCATGGAACACTCGCCACAATTCTCGCTTAATTCTGGCTCATATCATGTTACAAATAGGAGCGCTCGGTAATATTTTCTCTTTTTTTGTTATTCAGCATGTAAACAGGTTAGCGAACCTTGCAGCGCATCTTGGTGCGAACCGTGCTTGTTGCACTTTGAATGTGGACGAGAGCTGGCTTGATGAAACACCTTGCTTCCTTCTTCTTTTTTTGCGGGGTACCTCGCTTCCTAGTGACCAGTCTCTTGGTTGATCGTCCTAAGAATGCTTATATATGAATAAATATCTCTCATTTACCCGCAAAAAAGATTCAGCCATATTAACCGGAAAGGAGGGAGCATGGACTAGCACTACTTTTTGGTGTGTCCCGTCATCTCGCAGAATGAGGAGAAGCTTGTAGGACAAGGTGAAGCTCTCTTACGCCTTTTGACTAATTCAACCTACCGTCTCCTAGGCAGTGGACATGCAGCAGTTCATTCGGTGTCAGATTGCCAGAGGCATACACTGTAGTACCCAACATGCGGAGTACCATCATTGTTCGACTTCACAAAGAGGCGAAGAGCCAAGCGCAAGGTTTAGTTGTACGAGTAGTACTACTACTAGAACCACATGGTGGATCATCTATACTCTTATTTTATTTTAATCTCTGATAAAGTACACATTTATTCGGGGAAGGGCAGAAAACGACAGCCCAATGGTAGTGTTAAAAAACATAGAACATGTAATGATGATATTGATCAACCATGCTCGAATATATCTTGGCCTCCGTGCGAGCCCGTCTGTGTGTTCTCGCTCCTGTCTCTCAAGGAACGGCGGGTTGGCCATTTTACCATCAATTGAGATCGGTCTGCTCACACTCCGGTCCCACATGTCAGTGATATGCCAAGAGGAAGTGCATTGACCGACTGGCCATATGCGTACTTGGTTTTGCACCTTCAGACTACTCCTCCCTCCGTCACAGTTTACAGGGCGTGCTTCATTCTGATGCATTTCTCTCCATGCATTTCCACCACCAGAGAGACTTTATACGCATTTGGTTTAATGCTCAATTAATTAGGGCGTGGTAACCGCAATCAAGTCCACAATTTTCTCTCGATGTACTACGGAGTGGAGTAATTGCATGCATGTGTGTATCCAGGGTGGAAGCACTACATGCATGTGTGTACGCATTATTTCCTCTAGTAATAGACGCCATGCTATAACTACCAATGCTATTTTTAAGGTCGGTCTCTAGTCGCCTTGGTCCCAGAGATTGTTCTTTTTTCTTGAAGCCCGCTCTATAAACAGTGACGGAAGGAGTAGTATGAGTGGATTCAAAGAAGAGCGTATTGATGGTTGCTTCTTCCGAGAAACTTACAGTGGGAAAGGTGGGGCTTATGATTTGACTGCTCATTACGACTCACTATTAGTGCGGCGCAACAACCGGGCTGAGTCTCCCATGTGGTTGTGCACTACCCCCTCCGTTCTTAAATATACTACGGAGTATTTGTCTTTCTTGAGATTTCAATGAGTGACTACATACGAAGCAAAATGAAAAAATCTACACTCTAAACTATGTCCATTTGAAATTTGTAAAAAGACAAATATTTAGGAATGGAGGAATTATAATTTGTGCATGGCACATGGATCCGGATGCTTAAGAGGCTTCTGGCAATGCTATCAAGCTTCCACTATTTGTTTACATAATTGACATACTATACAGATAATTTTCCAGCGACATGAAATTGTACAATGCTCTGAGCTTCCAGCTTTTATTTCGTGTGTCTTGCCATCCATGCTCTTTCAGAAATAATAAAAAACTAACTTCCTTGCTAATGCATCTCAATGATTAGCAGATCAGAGCTAATATTTACATCACAACTGAAGACAAAGTTGTGAGAAGGTGTTAAATTAAAATTGATCCATGCTTTCATTGGCAGCAATGTCCCCCCAGCTCTGTCTAAATCAACAAGGCTTGTTGGGAAAAAAAGTAGCTATCTGGAGCATGCAACATTCCGATCATTTTGTGCAGTTCCACTAAAATAGAGCTGAGCGTCACTGTTCCAAAGATATTAAGTGTGATTACAATAATAGAGGACTGTTGATTAAACAATAAACACACAATTAGAAGCCGGTCACCTTTGCAGTCTCTTTTAAGACTAACTAGTTGGAGAAGATTAGGCTTGGAGTTGGATGAGGAGGATAGAGCAAAACCAATCTCCCTTTGTGCAGTCGCACTGAAATGTAGAGACGTTTCCCGTGTGACATTTTAGTACAACTGCACAAAACATTCTTAAGAAAAAAGTGATTTGTGCAGTTCACCAAAAGGTCGCAATAACAACGAGGTGAAATGGATAGCCCTGTTTGCAAAAAAGAGGTAGAAAGGAAACAATTACTGGCCAATAACAGTTGATGACACATACGACGACAAAAAAGAAGCATATTCCTTGTCCTAAGGGAAGATAACAAGACAGTTGTGTTTGCCTAACACGGTGTCAGTATGAGATTGCAATATGGAAAGTACGCCAGACGAGCTATGTTTTGGGCAAAGAACTATGGAAGATCCACATGCAAGATTTTCCACATGCAGCGACGTGGGAAGACGGGCAGTGGAGCAAGGCCGGAGGGGATACCTGCGGGTCGTCGGGATGTAACTAGGAGAGCGGCGGCGTGCGGGATCTGCACATATTGCGGCAGCGAGCAGGTGGCGTCGGCCCAACCGCGCCGGAGCTTGGTCAGAGAGAACGGCGGGTACCGCAGATCGGGACATGCTGCATCGGCGCCGTCGAACGGAGAAACGATGCACATCCTCCCTTTCCGTCGGCAGACGGGATGCGGCCGGATCAGTGACCAACGGTGAGAGAGGGAGAGAGAGAGAGGCCACCACCGCCTTGTGTGAGATACTCTGAAGAGAGACAAACCCAGCCAAGCAGGCTCCATTGTATATAGTGGAGCGGACTACCTTTTCTCCATAAAAATCGTTTTATATTTTGTATACGTGCCATTGAGCGATATAACTTTATTTAAAAATAACGCGCCAACGCATCAAGTCGAACTTTGTTTCGTGCAGCGTGGTACACGACCTTCGTAGGTAAACAACCGCTACACGCGTTCAAATTAGCACGTGGGCTGCCACTTTGTACAGAAATGAGCTCCACCGTGTACCCGCGCGGGTATGGCTGGGCATGAAGCGTGAGTACGTGCACCTAGGGGTAGTGTGTGGGTTCGTGAGTGTTTTTGGGGGGGGGGGAGGTTGAGAAATAGACAAGCAATATATGTGGATGATATTTCAATCAAAAAATGTAACATATGCAATGTGTGTGAAATAGAGTCATGGATATATCATATATATAGAGGGGGCGAACCACGAGAAGAGAGTGGAGGTATCATCGGGTTGAGGTATCCATAGAATAGAAGAGAGGGATGATGTGTGTATGTGTGTGTGTGCATGCGCGATCGATAAAGAGTGCCATCGAATTTGTGTGTGCCCACGTCAAAGATATACGGTGACTGGCCTACTGGAACGTGAGAGGGGACAGGTGCAGTTTATCTCTGTGGCATGGATACCTACCTACAGCGCTCGACTATCGGTGTGTGGTGGGGGTGGGGTGGGGGAGACCTAATTAACTATAGAGGTACAATGGATGGTATATGTGTGGAGGAGGAGAGAGGCCTACCTTATGTATTGAGGGAGATCGATCGGCATCCATGCATATGTGTAGGAGAGGAATAAGGTCGGGAGAGAGACAGAGCTGGAGTGTTGGAAGGGGTGGTGGTGGAGTTGCTTCTAACAAATGGTGGGAGAGGCTTGCTAGACAAACGGAGGGCACCCCTGCAATATCAATAAGAGAGGGGATGGCTGCCTGTCTGTGCACGTGCGTCTAAGAGACGAGACATGAGGCATGCACGAATGATGAGGGGGGACGATATGACTGTGGTAAGCAGATGTAACTACATAGGAAGATCAACCGTCCTTTGTCAGAGAGAGGAGAGACATAACTTGTGAGGTACGTCGATCGATGGGTGGGGGGAAATAGTTAAAGTCGACCTAGGTATATATAGGGAGATTGATCGGTATACATGCATGTATGTGTTACAAGCAAATAAGGACTGGGGAGAAGGATAGAGAGAAAGGGATGCAGCTAGGAGGTGGTGCTAGAGGCATACTATATCGAGGGGAAAGGAGTGTGTGAGTACGAGATCGATGAAAAAAGGGGTGGGAGTGAGGCATGGACGATGAGAAGAGAAGAGGGAAAGCTTGTGTTTGTGGTAGGCACACTTGGCTAGAGAGGCATATCGATCGATGTGTGCCGTAAAGAAGGAGCTGGGGGGCCCTACACACACCGTGGGTGAACGACCTAAAGTGGAAAGACAAATTTGTGCGATGGAGCTAGAGAATGCTAAGGGAGGGTTGGAGGGATGCTGGCGTATGCATGCACGAGAGAAAATTAGCGCTAGCTACAAAGATAAGAGGATTGTGTGGGTGGAAAAGACGAATAGAGATCATAATTCATTATAAAAAGTGAATTTGAATATTTGAAGAATTTATCATAGTGTTTTAAACCGACACATGCGTGAATCTTTACCTAATATTAAAGGGAGGAGGCTTTCATAGTTCTCTATAAGTCGCCCTTTTATATCGGCTGATTTTATGTAAACGACAAAGATTGACGGATAAGATTTAAAAGAAGGATTATACACATAAAAAAAAGGGAAGCGAACACACGTAAACAAGACCTCAACGTATGCCAACCCTCATGTCTCCCGTCCTCTCACATCGCTATTGAATAAGAAAATGAAACATAGGTCGTTACTGACTCCAGATCAAACTCGAAATCAAAATCAGATCGGATGCCTCTGGACACTGTTCATTCTTCGTCTCCATAGATATGAGGTCAAGCAAAGAAAATACAAGGTTGGTTCCAAGAAATCCATCCGGCCTGAACGAGTACCGTCGTTATCGTCTTGGCCCTCTTCTCGATGAGGCCACCCAGATCCTGATCTCCGGCAGCGGCGACTGCTTGGCGTGGAAGAGTGCGGCTGTGATCGTCCTGGCCATCTTCTTGATGAGGCTGCCCAGATCATGGGCGCCTGCAGCTGCTGGTCAGGATTGACACGCGTGGATGAGTGCCGCTGTTATCGTCCTAGCCGTCTTGTTGATGAGTCTGCCTAGATTATGGGCTCTGGCAGCGGCTGGTCCTGTTAGGATTGACAAAATAAACATCGTTTGCAGCATAGTGACCGGATTCACTAGACAAGGCACTGAATACCGATCTAGATCTATCAATTTCAGTTTCCAGTTTGCCTGGCCTATTCGTTGAAGAGAAGAATCCACGCGGTTTCTGTGGTGCTGGGCGTCGCAACGCTTGAGAGGAGAAGAAAATGAAGGCAACGAGTTGAGGATCAGAGAGAGAGGGCGCTCGAGAGGGCGCTCTAGAGAGAGGAGGGAGGGAGAGAGCAAGCGAGAAGAGGGCGCTGACATGCACGACGCGAGTGGCGGCGTTCATCAGGAGTTGAGCACTCGTGGGGAATTTTACTCGGCTGCCCTAGCTGCTCACGGGTTGGGCTTTTGGCCCATTAAAAAAGAAATAGGGTCAGCTGGTTGTGTCTTCGTTTCTTTTATTTTATTTTTTCTACATATTTGGCGAGGTTGGATTTGCTATGGCAAACACGTTCAGCGAATTGCGAGCCGCGAACTATAGTTTGCAGATAGCGCTAGCGGTGCCAGTGCAATATGTGGAACTGCTGATGCTACTCGTGGAAGTGCTCGCTTGGTGAGTTTCCTCGTCGCTGTTGTCGGCCACGGCCACAGCCCACATGTGCACACAAGAAGGCGGTAGAAACTTGAGTGACGTGGTGAGACCTGCAAGAAAGGGAAGCTTTGCTTCATTGATTTTTGCTGCCAGCCGAAAACACATGCACGAACTGCATAGAAAGCTTGCTTGACTGATTCTTGCGGTCAGCTGGAAACACATGCATGAACTGAAACCACATGACGTGTATTTTTTTAATTTCTCTCATGATCTACTGATGCAACGCAGGATCGTCATGTCCATGCGCCTAATGGATGGCAGGTGGAATATCTTCTCCTGTGGACGATTCATATGCTTATTTTTCATAAATTACTTTTAGGGAAATGTTTCATAAAATATTGATGGTAAATTTTAGTGGATCGAAATTTTATGTGTAACCAAAACTGTGGATATGTCAAATAAGGAAACATAGATTTTTCTCTGTGTGTTAATCTTTTGATTTTCTCAGTGTTGATTGTTTATATCAATACTGAGCAGTAAGTGATTTGTTGATTGTTTATATCAATACTGAGCAGTAAGTGGTTTGGGTTTCTTACATTGGGTCCTTCATAATTCACTAAGGGAGCTTCAAGTCTTTTCACTTTTGTTTCAATAAATATGATGGAGAGATCATTTGAAGGAAATATGGCTTACAAGGGACCAACAACGAGACTACAGTTTTGAAGCATAACAATCTATGTCTCCGGTGAGTATGTGTACTTGATTTAGATTGCAGGCACATGATTGCTTGTATTTTGAGCTGACCATCAACATAATCCTTCATTTTTCTATTTATCAATGTAGATGTTAACTCCTTATGACACGTATATGTGATTGCCATCATTGCGGAGAGATGGAAATATTCAGATTAGCAAATGTTAGCTTAAGGTGTGAGGGGTACCCAACTACTCTTGCTCTCACTATTTTCTCTTTTTGCTGGACATTGCTCATCTCCTTTTATTACTAAGCCTTTTATTTTAGCTGGTTTTTTCTTCCCGTTCTGATGTCAGTTTCAGGGGTGTACTCATTTTGCTTCTAACCTTAGATAATGATGAAGGCAGTTTCTTTCTTTCTTTATGTATCATCAGATTTTCACTATTTATTTTCAGAATGGCTTGGTACTTTTGATTAGTTTTAACATTGTTTTGCTACTTGCAAAGTTGTTTTAAGTGGTGAATTGTTTACAGGTTTTGACTTTTGAAGCAAATATTTATTTATTTTGTACCCGTTGCAACACACGGGCATGTTTCCTAGTATATATAACGGTGATACACATGGTGTGGTTATGAACATGTTATACTACATATAATATATGTTATCTCTACTTTTATAAAAAACAGAGTTGCTGATGATGGTGTGCCTGCCATCCAGCAATATAGGCCGTCTGATTTATATCCGACGGATAGGAAGGAAACTATGGCAATTTTGAAAAAACATACCCACACCCCTCTCCACATTTGCAAATAAGGCCTCCCCTCGATCATCTTGATGTTCTGTGGAACGCATGGGCATCTTGCTAGTACTACATATAATATATAGAACATTGATTATAATTTGGGCTAATGTGTGGCTTTTGCAGCTCAAGGCTAAATACTTGTCATAATGTAGGGGGCGGGGCACTATACTTTGTGTGATAAACACGGTGTACGTATGGAACATGGTTTAGATTATGAATATATAGTTAGTACATCAAATGTACTATTATTTGGAATCAACATCAAGTGTATTCAAAAAATAGAATTCGAGTTCATATAGTCCACATAGTTCATATCTATCTCTATAGTAATCATGTGGTGTGTAGTTAAGGTAATACACGAATGATGCTTGAAGTTGGCAACAATCATGATTGTAGATTCTTATTGAAATAGATAAACGAATTCAAATTTAGTTCGAATTGCAGCGGTAGTATAGACATTTGGAATGCACTAAAATGTTCGTATGAGTAGTTTACATGCATTATACAGCCAACGAAAAAATTTAATATGACATAACATGTTGGTATGAGTAGCTTTGAATAGCATTTGTATAGTAAAACGGGACAAGACTCTGTCTTTGTGTGGTGTGAATAGTTTTTTTTCGTTGAGGGAAGTGCGAATTGATTTGGTACGTACAAGTACAATATTACACGTTAGGCTTGTCCCTAAAATTCAACCCGCGCCTTGTTATATCCCGAAAATTCAGATATCGTTCTCCCAAAACTGGCGCCTTCACAAGCCGCGCCTTGCTATGCCGAAATTACGACGCGCACGAAAACTCCCTCCAGTTGCCAAATCCCGACACGCGAAATCCTCCCTTCTTCCGCTGACCGGATTTAGAGACACTGAATCCGGCATTGACCGCCGTGTCTTCGGTATCTTCATTGTTGCTTCGACGCATTTGTTTGTTTCGTCGTGGCCTACCGTTGCCATCTCTGGCTTCGGAGGTGCCAGGGTCGCTGGTACTGTTGATTCTACGAGCTAACCAGCTGTCTTCCCCCGCACAAAAGTGGGTCATGAGTGTGGTAAGGGCTGCCATGGACTTCGGCTTTTCTTGGCCGAGGTGTCTGGCAAGCCATTCGTCGCGGACGCTATGTTTAAAGGCCACGAGGGCTTCGGTGTCCGGACAATTGATGATTTGGTTCTTTGTAATTAAGAACCTTGTCCAGAGTTTGCGGGGTGACTCTCCGGGTTGCTTGACTATATGACTTAGGTCATCGGCGTTCGGAGGCCGGCCATAGGTACCTTGGAAGTTGTCTCGAAAGGCGTCCTCCAAATCTTCCCAGCTACCAATGGAGTTCTCTGGGAGGCTGTTTAGCCAGTGTCGCGCTAGTCCCTTTAGTTTTAGTGGGAGGTACTTGATGGCGTGGAGATCGTCACCGCGAGCCATGTGGATATGGAGAAGAAAATCTTCAATCCATACTGCGGGATCTGTCGTTCCGTCGTATGATTCAATGTTCATGGGTTTAAACCCTTCTGGGAACTGCTGCTCCATTACCTCATTGGTGAAGCGTAAGGGGTGTGCGGTGCCTCTGTATCGGGCGACGTCACGACGGAGTTCGGACGACATCGGTGTTCGGTTTTCAGCCCGGGTGAGATTATGCTTGTCGCGCCGGGCCTGATGGTCGTCCTCTCGCATTGGAGCATGCCCCCTTGATCCAAAGATTGATCTGGTCTGACCGGCTCTATTGTCTAGGTCCTTGCGTAGGTCTTAGGTGTAGCACGGAGCCGCTACCTCCTTGCCTCTATGGCGGGGTGGTGCGGGCTGGTGTTCAGCGTAAGTAGCCGCTCTGTCATCCACATTGTGGTTGATCAGGTTCATCAGCAGGTTTATACTTTGGCGGTATTGGCTCAAGGGCCTCGTCGGCAAATTGTGGTAGTAGCTTGCGCTTTGGGTAGCTCTTTGTTGGGCGTTCGAGGCCGTATTCTTCGGCTCCCAAGACTTTATTTCATCTGTAATTGAGTGTATCCTGTTCGGCTTGAAGCTGTTGTTGTTTCTTTTTGAGGCCCCTCGCAATTGCGATGAGCTGTCGCTTAAAGCACTCTTACTCAAGGGGTTCCTCTAGCATGATGAATTCTTGGTTGCCGAGGCTGATATCCTTGTCGGGGATATCTAGCGACATATGCCGGGGGTGGCTTATCATGGATGGGGACAAGAGTACGTCGCCGGGCTCTAGAAGCGGGAGTGAGCGAAACCGCATACGCTTGCGAATCTTACCCAGGTTCGGGGCTCTCCATGGAGATAACACCCCTAGTCCTCCTCTGCGGGGTCTCCGCATGATCACTACAGTCAATAGAGTAGCCACAAGATTGCTCCTTGAGCTGTTCGGCTAGAGGAGTAAGAAGGGCAGGGCTAGCTCTACTCCTCTCTCTATATGTGTGTGTATGATCTGTAGGGTTCCGAACCCCTTGCATGGGGAAGCCTGGGGGGTTTATATAGTCCTACCCCCCAGGGGTATAATGGTAATCCGGCCGGGTGTAGGACCTGACAGTCAATGTCTCTGGGCACCGGCTTCTCCACCAGCTGCTGGGGCCCACCGCTTGGTGGGTCCCGCCGATTGTTGTGACCTCGGCCGATAGGCAGGGCCCGCCGCCTGCGGGCCATGTTGACTGCTTTATACTGTAGCCTCGCCCTCGATGACGGAGGCTTTGTCGGGGGGTGTGGCTACAGTCCCGCCGCCTGGCGGGCGCTCACTGTAGCCTCACCCCGTCTCATATGGTTAATGGCGCGCAGACTCCGAGGGGGAGAAGGGCCGCCTGCTAGGAGTTGGCCTGCCCTTGTTGCCGTTTGCTTGGGGTTCACCGCCTTCTGGTGGCTCACGGACAGGTAGGGACCGCTGCCTGCGGGCCGTACCGACCGCCTGTCGAGGGAGCATGGCTCCCTCTGATGTGCATGATGTCATGGGCTATGTGGCAATAGTGTCGCGCCGGGGGAGGGGTGTCCGCTTGGTACGCCGCACTGTGGCCACAATCCACCCTAGATTCAGGGGTGGCAGGTCGCAGTGTAGCCACGCCCCGTCCCATCATGGTTATGTGGGTGCAGACTTTGTGGGGACGAGGGGCCGCCTGCTAGGAGTCGGCCCCCTCGTGGCCGCCTTCTGTGGTCTCGCCGTCTTCCAGCAGCTGGCCTCTTAGACAGCCGGCTCAAGAAGCCAGCCGTTCTTCCGAGAGGTGTGTGGGGCGCAGCTAGCCCTGATGTCTTGAAATACCATGGGGAGCTGATGAGGCTGCCCCTGGTCATTTACTCCGACAGTACTCCCCGAAGCTGGTGGGGCGCCGCGGCTGTAAATCGAGGAGCCTCAGCACATTCCTACCCTGAGTGATCTGGTAATCCTGCTTCATCCGCCTTCCGGAGATGCCGACTATTAGGATCCGGCCATGGCTAGGCCGGCCGCCTATGAATTCGAATCGTCGTGGTGGAGGCCGGGTGGCGCGTCAGCCGGGTGACGGCCTTGCCGCCCACTGCTTGTTCACCACGCGGCGCCAGAAGACCAGGCCGGCCTGCCAGCCCACACGCATGACAGGACGTTGCCACAGGCCTGGGCCCACCATTACAGGGCCTAGACACGTGCGCGGATCTGCTGCGGCCGAGGCGGGCAGTCGCGCTTCCTAGGCGCATTAACTTCACGCCGTTATGGCACGGAAGGTCTGGGATCGTGGGGGAAGTGGGCGCAGTTAATCCCGCGCTTCCCCCCACGTCTCGTCTCCTCGGCTCCGCCACCCAGGGCCTATAAGTAGGGGGAGGAGGGGGCGGCAGAATGCACGCGCGCCCCCCTCGCCCTTCATCCTCATCTTCTTCTTCCTGTTGCTGTCGTCGTGCCCTTTCTTGCCGCCAGAGCACAGCCACAGCCCGCCGCTGCCATCCTCGCCGTGCCGCCGTGCACTCGTCTTCGCCGCGCCGCCGCGCCAGAGAGCCACCGCGGCCATGGCGCATGATGGGCGTTCCGGCGATTGGGATGGCTCCAACGTCCAAGTCAAGGACATCGAGTACCTTCGCGCGACGCGGACGCTTCTCGGCGAGGAGTGCGTGGAGGCTCGGATTCTGCTCGAGCAGGAGTTCTCGCCGGCTCCGGCGCTAGACGAGTTCGTGGTCTTCCATAGCCTTTTTCTGCGTGGATTTGGCTTGCCGTCGAGCGGTTTCTTCCGCGCCTTCCTCAATCTCTACGGCCTGCAGCCACATTACCTCACGCCCAACACATTGGTACTTCTCTCCGCCTTTGTTACTTTCTGCGAAAGTTATCTCGGAGTTTTGCCCACACTCGAGCTGTGGGGGCGCTCCTTCTACCTTAAGCTTGGCACCGCGGCCAAGGGCGAGGCGGTTCAGTGCGGTTCTTGCGTCGCCGTGCAGTGCACGGTGGCGGAACCCGTTTTCCGTCTTTGGTAATACTGGAGTCGGCCAAGTTGTGGCAACTTGGATCCGACTCGCAACTACATCAACCTGCCGAGTTTCATGGCCGGCCCGCCTGCTGAGCCACGGAGCAACTGGGGCCAGCAGCCGCCGAGGCCGCTGCCGGCTGGTGTCACCCACGTCCTCGAACGCTTGGAGGTGATGACAAAGGTGGAGCTAGCCGGCGGACCTGCTAGCCGCCTTCTTCCAGCGCCGGGTGTTGCCGCTCCAATTTCGGCCCCACCTTATATGTGACATGGGCAGCCGTCGGGATCCGAGCCGGACGTCGATGAAGGAGATGTCGGCGGATGAGGCCGCCCACCGCGTCAACTTCATCTCTAGTAGCCAGCTCGAAGTGAGGAGCTGGAGCTTCGGCAAGCAGCCGTACAGCCGGGCCAACCCGCCGCCTGGGGTTAGAACCCGACCATCTTCTTTGTTCTTCTTGTTTCTTACGTCGACCTTCATTAAGTCTAACCGTCCGGGTGCTACGCAACGCGCCGTGAGCCCCAAGCACCGGTGGATGCCCGACCGGGAGGTCAGCGACATAGGCGACCCCGAGCTGGGGGTGGCAGCAATGGAGGAGGACGATGCCACCGGGGGAGGCGACGGCCGAGCATGCGGAGCCGCGAGGGGCGGCATGGTAGGGGATGTCTAGGGGTGGCCAGACGACGACGAAGGCGGCGACGAGCCACACCGCGCCGCGTCCGCCGACAGGACCGGGGCCGCCTCCTCGGCGGCGGGGCCGATATCTGGAGCAGCCGGCTCCTCGAAGCGTCGAGCTAACACCGGGATGCCCGGCCCCCGGCAAAGCAAGAAGGCCAAGAAGTCCGCTGCCACGACCAAACGGCAAGAGGCCCTAAAGGCATCCGCCTTCAAGAAGGGCCAAAGCCACTCCCGATGGTCTCTGCGTAAGCAACTCGGTTTTCCTCGCATTTTGATTTGCGTTCGCTTTTCTTCCTTTCTTGCAATCTTCTCATTGGCTCCCTCCTGCCATGTCTTCATAGGGCCCCGCTTTCTCTGTCGCGGTCCCCATCTGGCTCAGTGATTGGGGCAACACACGGCTCCGCCAACACCCACCGCGTGGACCCGATCGCCGCCCTTCAGGAGGCGACGGAGAGGAATGCGCGGGAGGAGCGAGACACCGTGGCCCGAACGGAGGCGGATGCGGCCGACGCGGCGCGGGTGGAGGCCGACGCCGCGGCCAAGGCGCAGGAGGAGGAGGCGTCCCGCAGCCGGGCTCTGGAGTCCACCAGTCCGCAATCTGCGGAGCAGATGGTGCCGGAGGGCCAGGCGCCGACTAGAGGGGGCTAGTGTCGACCAGCCGTCTCTCGAGAGGGGAGGGGACCCTGTTGTCTCGGAGGCGGAGGTGCTCCCGCGCGCACCGACTGCTGATGCATAGGGCTGTCGGCCTGAAGCACCGCCGGTGCCGCCATCTGGCGGCGAGTTGGTGGTAGGTCTGACTCCCATGACCCGCGTTCTAGCGCGCCAACTCCCAGTGAAGGCGGACTCAGCGCCAAGGTCGATGGGGATCGGGGCCTCGAGCTCGTCGGCGCTCGATACCGATGCCACCAGTGTCGCCCCTCCATACTGGACGTCTGGGGATGGCTCTGGTGTTCTGAACGTGGTGGTACAGGATGTCCTGGCCCAGTTCAATGCCCAAGGCGCCGTTCTCCAGCAGTCCCTGTAGAAATTCTTGGCGATGGGGACGGCCGTCCCGGCACGCGATTTTGCTTCTTGTTTTTTAATTCTTGCAATCTCCCGTGGGGGCGCGCTAGCGCACCCACTGGGTGTAGCCCCCGCGTTCTGGGCCAGCTGCTGAGCAGGCGGCGTGGAACTTCAAAGTAAGCTCCGAGTGCTGACATGATTTTTCTTCTGTTGTCTTCGTTGCAGGACTACCACAACATCCTCGTGGCCGCCTACAACTCCCAGTTCCAGGAGCTGACCAAGCGGACCGCTGACCTAGCGGAGAGCCGAAGTAAGCACTTCGTGTTCCTTTCCGCGGGGGCACGTCAGCACACCCGTTGGGTGTAGCCCCCGAGATTCGGGCCAACTGCTGAGCAGTCGGGTCGGATCTTCCGGTGACTTTTTGTTTTTTGGTTGGTGTTGACACTTTCTTTCTTGTCTTGGCAGAGGCCGCTGCTGATCTGCGAAGGCGCCTGGGTGAGGTTGAGTCCGTGCTCCACACCAAGGAGCAGGAGCGCAGCTAGGCCGCTCAGGAGTGCGACTGTCTGGCAAAGAGTTGGCGGACCAGGCGGAGTGGCACAAGGCGGAGCTCCAGAAGCTGACAGAGGGCGAAGGCCTCCTGATGGCCGAGTTCGAGACTCAACACTCGAACTGGGCCGAGAATGAGAAGTTCTTGTCCGACGGCTACGGCGAGATCGAGGATATGATCAATCGTAAGTTACTTCTTATTTTGAACAGGGTCGACTGCTGCAGGAGCTGGCTTCTGGCTTCTAATTTTTTATCTTCTTCTTGCGCAAAATTCTTTCCCGGTCATTCCATCGCCATCAGCCAGGCCATCGAGGCACGGCGCAAGGTGCGAAGGAGGGCAGGCATGGACATTGCGCCCAACGCACCCCGGAATATTCGCGAGCAACTTTTGGCCGTCAAGATGCGCCTGCAACCGGCTCATCGGACGCTCCACTGCCTGCAGCGCACCGGGTCTCGGGTGCTTGCACCCTCTGGCGAAATGCTCAGGTCCCGCGCACCCCCAGTCAGACTGCCGACGGGCTGGAGATAGCAGTCGGGCGCTTCGAGTCCTGGAAGGGCGCCGCGGCTCGGGACGGTGCTCGGACGGCCTGGGAGTTCGCCAAGGCTTGGTATCCGGGGCTGGATCTGGCCAAGCTGGCCACCTTCCGGCAGGAGGCTAGACCGGAGTTGGCAGCGGTAAGCCAACACCACCGTCTTCATCCCTGAGCTAGACGAGGAGGGCGCTGAGGTGCCGCCCAACTGGTTTGGGCTGAACCCAGAGGATGGGGAGGACTCAACGGAGGAGATCGCTTCCAACGACGAGGGCAAGGACGAGGAGGACGAGGTCGACGAAGACATCGGGCCGGACGATGGAGCGGACAGCCAGCCTCAGCCCGACCAAGCCTCGACCAGTGAGCCGCGTGAAGCCGCGCCGACTTTTGTTGGTGCCGACCAGGCTGAGGCCCACCAGTCGGCCGCTCCACCACCCGGCGCCTCTGCCTCCGCTGACCCGATGGATCCGCCTGCTGCTCCTGTGGCCTAGGCGGCCACTTTAACTTTCTTGCTTTTCTGTCTTGTAAGCTTTTGAACAAGCGAGTTAAATTCGCACAGTTCCACCCGCTGGGGGTGTACGTTCAAACTCTGTTGATTGCTGGCCAAGAGCGTTTTGCTATGTAAATTAATTTATTCTCGCACAAGTTTGTGCTCTGCCGAGTTCTATCTTGGTTTTGCCTTTCTATTCTCCTTGGCTTTTTCCTTTGCCGCCTTCCTTCGGCTTCCGCCCTACAAGCCGGACAGCCGCTCTGCGGTTTGTGGCTGGGTCAGGGACTTGGCCGTTTAGGGTAGACAAGTACTTCGGCCGCCTAGAATGTAGCAAGTCAAGTGAGAAGTCGGCCGGCTGGCTGCTCGGCAACAGGACGGTGAAGCAAGGAGCCGGCTTGGCCTATGTTGATGTTTTTTCCTTAGTCATTTTTCGTGTGGACACCGTTTCCTACCTTTAGCTCTTGCTAGCCGGACAGTCGCTCTGCGAGCAGCGGCTTAAGGCAAGAGAGGGCTTAGATGTCGGCACACTACTTGTCCAACTAGAGGTGGCATCAACATAGGACAAGGCGGCGAGCCCCCGGGCCGACTGGTCGGACTCGGTGGCGGGCGGAGGAATGAAATAATACATTCACAGGCATAATCCTATCATATAGATAAAAAGGGTAGCCCCTGAGTGCTCCTCGAGGGACCCGCTGTCTTTGCTCTTAATACAAAAGGTAGCATGGTAAATACTACATTAACTATAAAATCTTCGGAGGAGATTTGGGTTCCATGGGCGCTCTGTTTCCTTGCTGGAATCGTCCCTCTTGCATGCCCTGGGCTTCTGCGCGTCGATGAGGTAGTAGGAGTCATTGTCCAAGGCTCTGCTAATGATGAAGGGCCCTTCCCAAGGAGCCGAGAGCTTGTGCCGGCCGGCTGTTCGCTGGATTAGCCGGAGCACAAGGTCCCCCTCTCGGAAGGATCGTGGCCTGAACTTCCGGCTGTGGTAGCGGCGTAGGCCCTGCTGGTAGATGGCGGACTGGCTGAGTGCTAACAGTCGGCCCTCTTCCAGCAGGTCGACGCTGTCTTCTCGCGCCTCCTTCGCCTCCGGCTCTGTGTACATGGTGACGCGTGGCGAGGCGAACTCAATGTCACTTGGGATAACGGCCTCGGCCTCGTAAACAAGGAAGAAGGGAGTGAAGCCGGTTACCTTGTTCGGCATGGTGCGGAGACTCTAGAGGACGGCCGGCAGCTCTTCAATCCAGCAGCTGACCGAGCGCTCCAGCGGCTCGACCAGTCGGGGCTTGATGCCGGACAAGATGAGGCCGTTTGCTTGCTCGATTTGGCCGTTTGACTGCGGATGTGAAACGGACTCTAAGTCCGACAGGATGCCCCGCGTCGCGCGGAAACGGGCCAAGGCACCTTTGGCCAAGTTGGTGCCATTGTCGATGATGATGTTGTGTGGTACGTCGTACCGGACGGTGATATCTGCGATGAAGGTCACAGCAGTCGGGCCATTCAGCTTCTTGATTGGCTTCGCTTCAATCCATTTGGTTAATTAGTCCACGGCGACAAGCAGATGGGTCGTGCCGCCGCGTGTAGTTTTGAATGGGCCCACCATGTCCAGCCCCCCAGATGGAAAATGGCCAAGTGAGGGTGATGTTCTTGAGTGCAGAAGCCGGCAGGTGTTGCTTGGAGCTGAATCGTTGGCACCCTTTGCACTTCTTGACCAAGTTCTTGGTGTCGTCCAAAGCAGTTGGCCAGAAGAATCCATGGCGGAAAGCTTTGGCGACAAGGAACCTGGAGGCTGCGTGGTGGCCGCATTCGCCTTGGTGGATGTCTCTGAGGATTGCCTTGCCTTTCTCTTGCTCTACACAGCGCTGGAAGACGCTAGTCACACTGCACCTGACAAGCTCTCTGTTCACTATTGTGTATGTTGCTGCCTGGCGTTGCACCTGTCGGGCCAAGATCTCGTTAGCTGGTAGCTCTCTGCTCACCAGGAAGTTGAGGATGGGCTGCGCCCATGATGGTGCTTCAACCACTGTCATCACGGCCACTGGTACCAGGGTGGTTGGGGTGGGGGCGCCGCGTTGGACGGCCGCCGCTTACTGCGTCGTTGAAGTCCCCGGGCCGACTGCTGCAGCCCCCTGGCCGGGTTCTGAAGTCCCTGCACCGGGTGCGACTGCCGTAGTCCCCGAGCCTCCTGTGGAAGTCCCCAGGGCGAGTGCTGCAGCCCCCGGGCCGGGTTCTGAAGTCCCCGGGCCGAGTGCGACTTTTGCAGTCCCCGAGCCACCTGCCGAAGTCCCTAGGCCGACAGTTGCGGTCTCCAAGCCGGATCCGACTGTTCCGGGGACAGCCGGCATGAAGATGGACTCCCACTAGTAGAAAAACGGCCTAATGTGAAGCACATTAGTACCGGTTTGTAAAAAACCGGCACTAATGTGTCCAGTAGTCCCGGTTCGAATGGCAAGGCGGGCGGAGCTAATTAGTACCGATTCGTGGCGAACCTTTTGTACCAGTTCGTGCCCTAAACTGGTACTAAAGAGGCTGTGGCACGCCATGGTTCGGCTGGGGCCCCACCAGCACCTTTAGTACCGGTTCATACCACAAACCGGTACTAGAGGTTTTTAGTTGCAGCGGTTTTTTAGTCCCACCTCGCTCCGCTAACAGGGTTTTTACCACCTTAAATATGTTACTTCTCAAACTATCACAACCACTTGGTCTTCATTGAACTCTATGTGTAGAATTTGTGGCCACAATATGAGTTTTCTCCGGTTTCTAAACCGGTGAGGACTCATATTGTCAATTCAGATTGTACACAAAAAGATCATTGATGATCAATGTATTTTTGATGTATTTCTCTATAAAGAAATATAAGAGCATTTAGATCACTATTTTAGTAATCTAAATTCTCTTATATTTCTTTATAGAGGGGGTATATTTTTACATTTTTACGAACCGGTGCAAAAAAGTAGAGATGGTTACGGCAAAAACTGGATGTACTTCATGTACAAACTGGACACTCTCTTTCGAAGTATCACGGTTTCGGACGAAAACTCATCTGTTACACCGTCTATTAAAAAAATTAATAACTTATTACAACTCCGGACTTTTTTTGCATTCATTATGCACCATTCAAAGCCACGTCGTCAACTTTCAACCCTTTCTGACATAATTTGATATTTTTGATGCATTTATTGATTTGTTTTGAGCTAAATGACCCTTAACTTGAAAAGCACTACAACTCAACTCTGAAAAGGTTGAAACTTGGCATGGTATCATCATTTCACCCATATGGCATGTGCAAAAAAGTAGAGATGGTTCCGGCAAAAACTGGATGCACTTCGTGTACAAACTGGACACTCTCTTTCGAAGTATCAGGGGTTCGGACGAAAATTCATCTGTGACAAAGGCACTTCATTATTTTAAACTTATTACAACTCCGGATTTTTTGGCGTTCATTATGCACCATTCAAAGCCACGTCGTCAACTTTCAACCCTTTCTGACATAATTTGATATTTTTGATGCATTTACTGATTTGTTTTGAGCTAAATGACCCTGAAATTGAAAAGCGCTACAAATGAACTCTGAAAAGGTTGAAACTTGGCATGGTATCATTGTTTCACCCACATGGCATGAAAAAGTAGAGATGGTTACGGCAAAAACTGGATGCACTTCGTGTACAAACTGGACACTCTCTTTCGAAGTATCAGGGTTTCGGACGAAAATTCATCTGTTACAAAGGCACTTCATTATTTTAAACTTATTACAACTCCGGGCTTTTTTGCGTTCATTATGCACCATTCAAAGCCATGTCATCAAGTTTCAACCCTTTCTGACATAATTTGATATTTTTGATGCATTTACTGATTTGTTATGAGCTAAATGACCCTGAAATTGAAAAGCACTACAAATGAACTCCAAAAATGTTGAAACTTGGCATGGTATCATCATTTCACCCACATGGAATGTGCAAAAAAGTAGAGATGGTTACGGCAAAAACTGGATGCACTTCGCATACAAACTGGACACTCTCTTTCGAAGTATTAGTGTTTCGGATGAAAATTCATCTGTTACAAAGGCACTTCATTATTTTAAACTTATTACAACTCCAGACTTTTTTTGCGTTCATTATGCACCATTCAAAGCCACGTCGTCAACTTTCAACCCTTTTTGACATAATTTGATATTTTTGATGCATTTACTGATTTGTTTTGAGCTAAATGAACCTGAAATTGAAAAGCGCTACAAAATGAACTCTGAAAAGGTTGAAACTTTGCATGGTATCATCATTTCACCCACATGGAATGTGCAAAAAAGTAGAGATGGTTACGGCACTACTCAGAAATAAATAGAAGAAAATAAATAAAGCAGAAAAGAAATAAACTATATATAAAATTGTTGGGACGCAGGAGGAAATTCAGGCCCAGAAGGGCCAGCAGGCTCACAGGGCAGCGCGCCATAGTTAGGGCCAGAAGCCTGCTTTACACAGGAGCTCAAAGGAGCAGCCACGGCTGGGTTTATAAACCAGTGTGGATGCCCTTCGCCCGGCGAGGTGGGAGTAAACTTTCTGCATTGTGGGATGGGAGCACACCCACTTTAGTACTGGTTCGTGGCTCCAACCCGTACTAAAGGGGGGTCTTTAGTACCGGTTTTTGCCACGACCCGGTACTAAACGAGTTCGCTTCCCGCCACTTGGCCTGGCCAAATTTGACCTTTAGTACCAGTTGGTGGCTCAAACCGGTATTAATGGCCTCTCCTATATATACAGCACATACGAAAATTTCAGTTGGTTTCAGTTCATCTGCTTTCTTCGTCCCCGTCGCGCGCGCCCCATCGGCGAGCCCGTCGACGCCCCCGTCGCGCCCCAGCCCGCCCCCGTCGTTGCGCGCCCCGCCGCACCGTCGTCGCCGCCCTCCGCCGTGGTCGCCGGTCGCCCCCGTCGCGCGCCGCGCCCCGGCCGTCCCCGTCGTCGATAGACATCGCCGGCCGGCCCCGCCCCCATCGTCGCGCCCCAGCCCGTCCCCGTCGTCGCCCCGCTATAAGAGATCGACCGCTCCCCGGCACTGCCACGCGTCGTCGACCGCGCCCCGGCACTGCACACACACACGATTTTTTCTGTTTGTTTGTTAATGATTTTTTCTGTTTTTTGTTTTTTAGTTTTTTAAATATACTTTTAGTTTATATAAATGTTAGATTAATTTCAAATGTCAGATGAATTAGATAGAAATATATGTTAGATATTAATGTCAAATGTTAGATGAATATTAGAATTAGCTAGATATTAATGTTAGATGAGTTAGTTTTTAATTCTTTTATAGTTATAGATGAATTAGATATATTAGTTTCAAATGTTAGATATATTAAATTTACTATATAGAACTAGCTACTTTATTTTTAGTAAGAAAATTAATTGAACTAGTTTACTTTCAGTAAGTGCTTAGTTGAATTAGTTGAATTGAACTAGTTGAATTAATAGAACTAGCTAGTTGAATTAATTAGTTGAATTAATATGGAACGAGCTAGCTAGTAATATAAGTGTTTATCAATTAATGTTTCAACTATGAAAATAGGAAATGTCGTCTGACGACGAAAACAATTTCGTTATGTGCGAATACTGCGAAGACGAGCGCGGCCTGTGCGACAAAAATGTCCTAGTTGATGATAGACGCTTTAGCATCAAGCTGGATGAGACCTTCGAAGTGGATACAGTAAGTCACAATGACAAGTCCTTTTTCGTAATTAAGCATGACTTATGCTTCATTTGCTTCAACTTATAATTTTAAATTTTCACTATTCTACTAGCGTATCCCCTGCCATGCAAGAATTTTTGTCTTGGATAAGATAGGTTTCAGTCCTAACAAAACTATAGAGGTAAAGAGAGTTTACTTGAAGACCAAGCATGGTTATACCTTCAACGTCAAATTATACAATGCCGACACCTACACCTATTTTGAATGCAAAACTTGGCAAGCACTATGCAAGGCTTATGCATTTGAGCCTGATATGTTTATCACCTTTGATATTCGTCCTGAAGATGATATTGAAGGTAATAGAGACATTTAGGTCGATGTGCAGACGCCTCCAGTACTACCATTATGTGAGTTTCTCAACCATATTTATGTCTTTGATATTGTTTATTCAAAAATAGTAGACAACTAATTTCCATTGACAGCTTATTTCCATTCAAGAAAACATGTCCAGCGCTTGGTAGACAGTACCGTCCACTGTCCCGGGGCTGAACTAAACTACGAGGAGATAAGTCGTTATGTTTCATGGCTTGAGGATCTTGATGATGTCAAGAGAAATTACTTTCCTGCATTTGAAAATCTTAGTACTCAAAACCTGCGACCAATAGTGATCATATTGAACTACGGTCACATTTATTTAGGAAAGATGGTAAGATTTTTACTATTTGTCCTCAGTGCATCTTTTGCATACATTATTTTTCAAGCTAAACTTCATTGCTAAGTAATGTTACTATACGCGATGTTCTTCAACAGGGACTCCCGATGACAGTTGTGCCTCAGTGGATCGAGACTAAAGGTCGCATGTCAATGGTTAGCTTACGGCCAAGATATCCTACATTGCACATGAGTGCATTCAGGATTTCTACAACCGAGGAATGCTTAATAGTGAAAGACTGGAGCAAACTTGTGAAGGATCACAGAGAAGTACTAGGGGGCAGCAAATAGAAGCGCAGCCCACGATTAGGAGACAGGTTCATCTGCATGCACCAATATGATGAATCAGGAGAGCTATACATGTTCTATGCTATTTTACCTGAGAGAGAGCAGCAGGAGTGATTAGCATGCTCTTAGTACTTGTCCTCTCATGTCCGTGTTCTTCGTCGATCCTGAACTTAATCTCATGACCATGTTGAACTCGATGATATCTTTGCTTCTGGTACAAGTGAATGTTTCTTCTTTAAGCTAGTGTTGGTGGTGATTAGATAGCAGTAACGACTATGATGATTAAATAGTGGTAATGACGACTATATATGATGATTTTTAGCTAGCTAGTATACTGTTGTTGGTGATGATATGATGTAAGAGTTTTTATATTAATATGATGATGATGAGTAATTATTTCATTTATGAAAGAAACCGCAGATTAGTTTCAACTGGATGCATGGAGCTAGCTAAGTGATCAAGTATATACTTGATCACTTAGCTAGCTCTAGCTCTGCATCCAGTTGAAACTAATCTGCGGTACTTTCAACTAATGATTTAACAACTCATTATAATGTAAAAACAATCTCTAAATTAAATTGAAAACACAAAATTAAAGGAAAAACAAAAAATAAAACCAAAACCACCCCAAACCTTTAGTACCGGTTGGTGGTACAAACCGGTACTAAAGGTCTCCCCGCACCCGACCCCGGCTTGTGCCACGTGGTGGCACTTTAGTGGTGGTTCGTGCCGAACCGGTACTAAAGGGGGGGACCATTAGTCTCCACCCTTTAGTGCCGGTTACAGAACCGGCACTAAAGGCCCTTACGAACCGGTGCTAAATCCCGGTTCTGCACTAGTGTCTGATTCCGGGGAAGGCTTGATAGACGGCTTGCAGAGGCACTGGAGGGAGACGCCGGCTGGTATAGCTTGCCGGGTAGAGCCGACTCGTGCCAGGGCATCAGCTTGCTCGTTGTCGGCACGTGGCACGTGAAGGAACTCGCACCCGTCGAAGTATCCAGTGATCTGCTGGACGAGGAAGCGGTAGCTCGCCATGTTTGCATCCTTGGCGTCCCAGTTGCCGGACGACTGCTGGACCACCAAGTCTGAGTCGCCGTAGCATAGCACTCGGCGGATGCCAATCTCTTTGGCCATTCGGAGCCCGTGGACGAGTGCCTCGTACAAGGCCATGTTGTTGGAGGCGGCAAAGTGAATTTTCAGCGTGTATCTGAGCCTGTCGCCTTTGGGAGATGTGAGGACGATGCCGGCTCCAAGACCGGTGCGCATCTTTGAGCCATCAAAGTGCATCCGCCAATGGGTGGAATCCGGTGCTGGCAGCAGGTACTGGGTCTCGGCCCGGTCGATGAGGAAGTCAGCCAGCGCTTGGGACTTGATGGCGGTGCGGGGCTGGTAGAGGATGGTGTGGGGAGCTAGCTCGATGGCCCGCTTCGCCACTCGGCCTGATGCATCTCTGTTGACTATGATCTCGGCAAGTGGGGCAGTGCAGACCATCGTGATGGAGTGCTCTTGGAAGTACTGACTGAGCTTCTTGGCGGCAAAGTACATGCCATAGCACATCTTCTTGCAGTGGGGGTAATTCTGCTTGGAGGCTGACAGCACTTCACTCAAGTAGTAGACGGGCCTCTGGACCGGCTGTGCCCTGCCGTCTTCTGGGCGCTCAACCACGATGACGGTGCTGACCACCCGGCTGGTGGCGGCAATGTAGAGGAGCATGGGCTCCTTAGAACCCAGAGCCACCACGACAGGTGGCGTGGTCAGCATTTTCTTGAGCTGGAGAAAGGCCTCGTCTGCCTTCTCGTTCCACTCAAAGCAAGTGGTTTTCTTCATTAGCTGGTACAGGGGAAGAGCCTTCTCGCCCAACTGAGTGATGAAGCGGCTAAGAGATGTAAAGCACCCGGTGAACTTTTGGACGTCTCGCAGTCGGGTGGGTCTATCCATCCGCTCAATGGCCTTGATCTTCATAGGGTTGCACTCGATGCTGCGTTCAGAGACAAGGACACCAAGGAGCTGGCCGGCTGGGACTCCGAAGACACACTTTTCTGGGTTGAGCTTGATTTCAAAACGGCGTAGACTATCAAAGGTCTCCTTGAGATCCTCCAGGAGGGTGCCGCGCTTCTCCGTCTTCACCACAATATCGTCTACATAGACGTGGGCATTTCTGCCGAGTTGCTTGAGGAGACACTTCTGCATGCAAGGCTGAAATGTGGCGCCAGCATTTCTCAAGCCGAACGTCATGGTCAGGTAGCAAAAGGCTTCCGAACGGTGTGATAAAGTCGGTCTTCAGCCGATCGGCCAGGTTCAGCTTGATCTGGTGGTAGCCGGAGTAGGCATCAAGGAAGGACACCAGCTTGCATCCGACTGTGGAATCAATCACTTGATCTATCCAAGGCAGAGCAAATGGATCTTTGGGGTAGGCTTTGTTAAGGCTGGGGTAGTCAATACACATGCGCCACTTGTTGTTCTTCTTCAGTACAAGGACTGGCTTGGCTAGCCACTCTGGGTAAAACACTTCCATGATGAAACCGGCTGCCAGAAGCCGGGCAATTTCTTCACCGGCAATTCTTCTCTTCTCTTCTGACCGGCGGCGGAGGGGTTGCTTGACTGGTTTTGCATCTGATCTGACATGTAGCTTGTGCTCGGCGAAATCTGTCGGAACACCCGGCATGTCTTTGGGAGACCATGCAAAGATGTCCTGATTCTCACGGAGGAAATCGACGAGCTCGCTTTCCTATTTGCTATCGAGGTTGGTCCCCATGATAGCGTGCCTCTCTGGGTGCTCCGGGTCCAAGGGTATCTTCTTGGTCTTTTTGGCCGGCTGGAAGGAGCCCTGGGTCTCTAACTCCTTGGGGTCTGGCGACAGGTCCGGCTGCTTGCCGGCCATGGCCACAACCCGGTCAAGGAGCCACTTCTCCGCGGTGATGACGAGGGACTCGGCCAGCCGACTGCTGGAGGTAGCACATGTGGCCGACTTCTTGTAGTCCCCGGCTATGGTGATGATACCCTTGGTACCCGACATCTTCATCTTGAGGTAGGCGTAGTGCGGCACCGCCATGAACTTGGCCAGAGCAGGCCGACCCAAGAGCGTGTGGTAGGGGCTCTCAAGGTCAACCACCTCGAACTAGTTGGGCTCGCGGTGGAAGTGATGTTTGTCTCCGAAGAGGACGTCTATCTCTATCTTTCCAACTGGAGAGCATGAGAGGCCAGGCACCATGCCATGGAAGACAGTCCGACTGGGCTGGAGCTGCTTCTCCTTGATGCACAACTTCTCTAAGGTGTCGCGGTAGAGGATGTTGATGCTGCTACCACCGTCTATCAGGATTCGGGAGAAGCGACATGCTCGCCTCTCTGTTGAAAAGGTGGCATCCAGCACCATGGCGTAGGAACCCGGAGAAGGTATCACCTCCGGGTGGTCGGTGCGGCTCCAGCTGATGGGCCTCTCAGACTAGTGCATGAACTCTGGGACTTCAGAGGCGACAGCATTCACCTCATGGTGCTGCTGACGCCAACTATGCATGTCGTCGGCTACCCTAGTGAAGACGATGTAGGCTCCATGTTCTTCAGGGAATTCATCTTGGATGGCGGCGACTGGATGGGCCGCCGGCTGCTCAGGAGGCGGAGGCGGCAGGCGGACGTGGCAGTCCCTCACCCTTGGCAATTCGGGTGAGCCCGTGGCACTTCCGGGTGGTGTGGTTGGACGGTTTCGTCCCGCTGTGGAACTTCCAGGGAGCATCGAGGGTCTGCTCGAAGGAGAAGGCGGGCAACCAAGCAGGCTTGCCGCCCTTCTAGCGCTTGGGGCCGGGCTGCCCCTCCGGCTGCTGGGCTTCGACTGTTGCCACCTACCGTCTGGTGGAAGCCGTCTGCGGGGCCTTGCGCTTGTTGTCGTTCGGCTGCTGGCGCTGACTAGAGTCACCAGCCGGCGTCTGAGGAGTGGGAGGGAGCACCTTCCCGGACGCATCCACCCGGAGCTCGGACTTCATGGAGGAGTCGGCAGTGGCGTACTTGTCTGCTATGATCAGCAGCTCGTCGAGGGTGGCCGGCTCGTCGCAGAGGAGTCGGTGTTTGGGCAAGGTGCCTTCTCGGCACCGGGTGATGAAGTACTCTATGGCTTACACCTCGTGCACCCCTTCGCAGGAGTTGCGCAGCTCGGCCCACCGCGCCAGGTAGTCGCGGGTGGACTCGGTCGGGCTTTGGATGCACAGGGAGAGCTAGCGGGGCTTGGGCGGCTGCTTGTAGGTGCTGGTGAAGTTGCGGATCAAGACATCGGTGAAATCTAGCCAACTGTTGACGCTGTAAGGCTTGAGGATGTTTAGCCATGTCCGAGCCATGCCCTGAAGCATGAGCGGAATGTACTTCACGGCGACGCGCTTGTTGCCGTTTGCTATGCTGACGGCAGTGGAGTAGTGAACCAGCCAATCTTCCGGCTTCACGGAGCCGTTATACTTGGGAGTGTCTCGAGGGAGTGAGAACCCTTTGTGGAAGGGATTGTCGCGAATGCAGGGGCCAAAACAGGCCGGGCCGATTGCATCTTCTTCTTCTACCCCCAGGGACCGAGCCAGTCGGTCGATCCGGTGGCGGGCATCGTTCTCTCCGACTCCTTCACGGGGGCCTAGCCGGCCTCTGAAAGTCTGGTGCTCAACATGCGGCGGGGAAGCGCGCCTCTCCCTGCACGGTGGAGGCGGGCGATCGTTCCGTCAACTGCTCGTGGGCGGCCGTCTTGGTCGCGCTGGATGGTGATATGGGTGCGCCGACTGTGGCTAGCAGCCGGCTCTTGGTCTCGCCGGCCATGAGCGTCGCCTGTTGGGGAACAGGAGGTCGCCCCTTCCTCACGGCGTGGGGGGGGGGGGTTAATTCTCAGCTTGCACACCGGGTTCCAGCACGCAGCGGCGAGCCTCCTGCTTGGCGGCTGTCGTGTCGAGGAGCTGCTGGACGCGCGCCGTCATGCAGCGCTACTCGTCGCCCTCCAGATGGTCCAGCTCGTCTGTCGCCGCCTAGGCGGCGCGTAAGTTCTCCAACGGGGTGGCGTAAACCGGGCGTTCGGCTCCCAGCATGCTGGCGACGGCTGCGCGCGCTGTCGAACCGTGCCCGCCCACCTGGACTCGCCAGCAGCCGGCGTGCCGCACATGGAGAGGTCGATCTCGCGCTGGTAAGCTTCGGTGAGGCGCCTCATGGCCGCCAGCTTGTTGGCGCTGTCGAGGAGCGAGACGCGGAACGACTCGAGCATCGCGCCATCACAGCCCTCCGCCACGGGCGCGGACAGGCCCTGCATTGCCGCCTGCAGCAGGACCTGGCCAGCCCCATCAGAGGCTCCGTCGTGGCTAATGACCAGCACCTCCGTGATGGTGCTGGTGCTGGCGCTGCTGTCAGCAGAGGGGAGCGGGTCGTCGATGATCACCACGTCGCCAGGGAAGGCATCAAAGGGTGTAGCGCCGGCATCGATGATCATGTCGACAGTCGGGTCGGTAGAGTCCGCGGACTCCAAGTCGGAGGCAGGCTCGTTGGCGATGTGGAGCTTGCCGAGGAGGTCGACGAGGCAGCTCTCTGAGATGGCTGCTCCAGCATCAGGCGCAGGTGTTGACGCTTAAAAGTGGCATGATCATAAAGAGTAGCTTAAAGCTATGTCAAGATTAATTCAAACCTATTGTTGAAAGTCACCATGGGATGGCTCTCTTTGAGAAGATCAAAATGGATATGAAGATGGTCTAAAACGGAGCTCGGATGCAAAAGCTATGACAAGTTCAGAGATGCTCATGTTGACACCAGATTAAAGAATGGCCTGAAACCCAGTTAATATGTCCACAAATGGAAAACGTTTCAACATGAAAGTTGGGCGCCTCGCCGAAACGGTCGATTTTGAGATAAAAACGTCTTAATCCAAGGTCGTATGCAAAAGTTACAGCCAGTACAAGACACTCCTGCACTGGATGGCTGCACATCCGGGGACAACCATCCGGGTTTTGAATTTCTCTGTGGATGGCCGGACACTCCGGGTATGTTCGTCCGAGTTTTGAATTTCGCTGCGTCCGACTTTGGAAAACAGCCAAAAACCCCCTCAAGATTGCCTCATATCTAAAAACGTTCAACATGAAAGTTGTTCGTCTCGTCGAAACGGTCAAGATTGCCTTTGGGCTCGTTTCCATCCGAGGTCGTTTACTCCCCCAAACATGGCCCGCAAGGTGCAGCCAGATTTTACCGAACAGTTTTGGAAAGTTCGGACCAAACAAATCCGAATTGGACTAGGGTTTTGGACGTGAATTGAAGCCTTTTCCTTGCACGAGAAGTCCAGCCGCCTCTTACATACTTAAGGGGTGACGGCCGATTGAACAACACACAATCGAACCAATCAATCTATTACATTTTTGTGTTCATCTATCTTTATCCCCTACCCTTGTATCTTTCTTTCTCGTTCTTCGTTCGTTCTTCGCGTTGAAGGGCAGCGATCCACGAGGCTCTAGGGGCGAGCTAATCGACCTAGGGCAGCCCATAGCCGCCGCGCGCCCTGACGGGGTCTCACCCGGGCGTGTGAGGTTTCGGGTCTACAAAAGCGCCCGCCGGATTGCCTGCGTACCGCGCTTCCGGACGGGTCTCCTTCGACGCGAGCTGCGGTGCATCACCCCCGGCGTCGAGGGTACACGGTGACGTGTTCGTGTGCAAACACACTTTTTGGCGACTCCGCTGGGGACGAAGCTTCGAACGGTCTCCGGCCCGTTCTTGCTATGAAGAGATCGTCATTTAGGGTCTCAATTCCCCTTTATAGATGCAAATAATTCATATGTTGTTGCTAGATCGCTTAATGAGCATAATGTATCGGCTAGACCTAGTTTTATCAATCATGCATCTAATTATGCGCAAGGGCCGATGCAAAATAATTTGCATGCATCAAATTCTTATGATTCTAGCAACGTACAACATATGTATCCTAACTCTCATGCATCGGCAACCCCACAAATCCATATGCCGATGAACAACATGATGGGTTTGGTAAATCAATTTGAAATACCTCATGTTAAAATTTCCAATAGCATACAAGAAAGTGTTTCACCCTTTTATTCATTGGCAACTAATTTGCAATATGTGAATCCAACCTTGCCGATGGATGGGAGAGTTTGCCTTGCTACTACTAACTATTCGGGTAGTTACTCTCAACCATCATATGCTACACCTCATGTTAGTAATTTTTCAGCACCGTATGCAACTGTGGATGTTCATAATTCGGCCCCGCATCTTCATGGTCATGGCCGAATAAGTGAATATTTTAGAGGAGCGGTTGTGCCCAATATTGTAGAAGATGAGGTAGTAGTGGCTGCATTGAAGAGTTTAGCCCAAAATAAGAGGATTATTGCTCTTTGCCTTGAACAACATGAAAAGGGGATATTTCCTGATTATGCCGCAATAAAAGCTAGAGTTTTGCAAGAAGATGAATCTTTGCCAATTGATAAAATTGGCGAGCAAAAATATGGTTTTACAACAATGCATATGCCTTCACCTAGTACTACATCATACTATACACCCCCTACACTATTGCAAAATTTCGGCAACACCCGTGTGTCATTGCCGAAAGAATCTGAAAACATTGGGGGCAATCATATCCGGAGTGGGCTGAAATTGAGAAAAAGCTTAAAGCCAACTTTGCCGCTAGCCGCCAGAAACAAATAGAAAAAGACTTGTCTCAGATAAAAGAAGCATTGCCAATTGGTAGTATCAATGAAAAGAAGGATGATTTGGAACTTGAAAGTGCTTCGGTTGAAAAAGCCGAATCAAGTAGTATATATTCTGAATCCATCAAATCCAAAGAGGCAAGCATTATTGAGAAAGGGCATGGCAAGCATAGCAAAACAACCATGCTTGATTTTTCTGAAGTTAATGGAACCTACTTCCTGCCCTATGAATTCCGTGCCGTAGAAATTGACAAGCCCCAAGGACAAGAGCAAGTAGCCAAACAAAGTTCGGCTGATAAGGATCTTCAAGGTAATGATGCACGGAATAAAGAAAAAGACGATGAAAAGGCGTTGGAGAGTCATCCAAAGATGAAGCTAGATATTGTTCAAGTCACACCACCATCATGCTCTCCCAACGTATTTGAAGAGGTATGCATAGCGAGTAATTTACCTATTTTCAGATTTTGTCGCAACTTCATTATTGATGCATCTATAAGAAATATACTCATAAGTAATTTTGAAAGACCAATGAAGAAGGGTAATTTACTTGTTAGCAATAAAAATTTTATGGAACATATCGGTCAACCCATTGCGCCATTTATAAAGACCGATAATGACTTATTATTACAGCCAAAGCTTTCCCCGTTGCTTTATCTAAAGTTCATATCTAGTTGGGTAGCTTTGCTTATTTCGTACTTGGCTTGCACTTGGTCTCAACTGAGACATGTATGTTCTAAATATCTTTGTTTCAGAAATTTAAAGCCAAGGTTAAATTCTATTGAGAAAACCGATGCTAATATAATATCTTATCCAAAGACATCGGAGATCGAGTGGCAAACACAATGCATGGCCGAATGGGAGATTACAAATCTGAACCATTCGTTTGTTTATCTCCAAAGCCGTTCGCACAGCAAGATCGACTAGAAAACAAGAAGTATACCTTCAATTCAAGCATGTGTGATCAAATATTTGATTTGTTGTTGAAAAATAATTACATTACGATTCTTGATCACCATGTTAAGCCATCAATCCAAGGACGAATGTATTGTAATTTGCATGATTCGTCCAAGCATAATTTTTAGGATTGCAACATGTTTCGTCAAATAGTTAAATCGGCCATTGAAAAAGGGCGATTGAAGTTTGTTGAAACACCAAGAGATGACCACTCTATTCCGATTGGTCCCGATGGCAAAAAGTTTTTGCATCGGCTGCTTCAAGCCGACCCATTTAAAGAGAAAGTAAAAACTGCAGGTGATGGGATCAAGATTTCAAATAAAGAAGTTGTTGAAGAGCATAATGAACATAGTCTTGAGGGCGAGAATTCCATCGAAGCTAAAATGGAGATGCCAAGGACTGGGGGGCAGCAAGCAAATCCAATGATCGATGAAAGCAAACCAAAAGAAAACAAAGGCCGAAAGCGCAAGTCTAAGAGATCAAAAATCACCTTCGCTGAACTATTGGAAAAATATCAAAAGAAGAGTGAAGAGAAGAATGCTTATCTGCCAAATCATGCAAAGAAACCAAGATCACCCCCAAGGCGCAAATATGAGGATAGGTATTGGCAAAGTGAGAATTTTACTGCAACATATTCATATCCTTATTTTGGGCCGCCAATGGGAATGTCGTGGATGCCTCCCTATGCTCATATAGATCCATATCCATCATGGGACAGGTATGATACAAGGGCACATTCTCCATCTTATTTTAGACCATCTCACCAATATTATGCAGCTCCGAGAAGTTCAACATTTGAACAATCACATGTTAAAGACCATTTCAATCATAAGGAATTGGTCCAGAGCTCAAGGAAGAAGAAAGAGGTGGTCAAGCAAGTTTACCGTGTTAAAAGAGATGGTCGTAAGAGTGCAACTTCAGATTTGATCTCAAATGAAAAAGAGCCAATTAAACTGTTGACATTGTCTACTAAAAGCAATGAGACAAAGCAACCACTTATTGAGAGTCGAAGTGCCAAATCTGAAGAAAAGAAGTTGAGAGTGCACAAGGCCAAAAAGGAATTGCCATTGGTCAAAACAGAATCAGAACCAAGATGCCCATTCGGCTTATCGTATTGGCAAACAAAGAAATTACAAAAACTTAGTGCACAAGAACTTGAAGAAAGGAACATGGCATGGGTTCCCAAAGGAAGTGCTAAAAATAAGAATTATGTGCAAGCTTCCATTACAAGAGGTGCGGCAAAGGTGAAGAAGGAAACGAGTGCAAACTATGAAGGGCCAAGATTAAGGTTTCAGCATCTTCGGTCTACACATTGTCCATATTCTTGAAGTATGCCATTAACGGCTATGCCATGGAATTCGTCATCAGGTATGATTGGTAACCCTCAATGGGCTTATTTTAATCCATGGATGCAATATAATTTCCTACATCATGAAAGGTTATTACCAAGTCACTATACATTTGATTAGCTACAAGTTTGTTGCTGATCCAAAGGGCAGAAATACTTGATTTGTCATTTCATTTGTTTATTTCGGCTATATGTGCTTTGAATGAAGTTTACATGGTAATGGCCGATATTTATCTATCGTCCTTAGAGTATGTCAATGTATGGCCGGTGCAATATTCTAACATCGTCCTTAGTTTGATTGGAGAGCGAGACAAGGTACGTGCTCATGGAAATTTATACTTATATTTGAATGGAGTTGAGACATCATGACCGATGTCATTGAATACATGATGCGTAGACCAATTCATAGTTACTGAATTGGATAGGGGGCTTATACTTTGTTTGGATATGATTTGGCTTATGTGTCGTTGAGATCTATAAGAGGCCAAATCATAGCTGATTTTATTACTGAACATCAGATTAATGACATGCATAATATTGATACTAGCCTTGTCTCTTTAGTACTATGGAGATTATGTTTTGATGATTCAATTCATAGCAATGGCCAAAGTGTTGATGTTGTTTATATATCTCCTTATGGTACTATTTTTGAAGCCTCATGCCGCTTAGAATATTTTTATGCATGATTAATCAAAGCTGAATATGCATCGTTATTCGGATTGAATCTTTTACTTGCTATAGGTGCGATACATATTGAGGCTTTCGGTGATTCGTTATGAGTAGTGCAACAAATATCCTAGGGTTATCAACGTTTTGATGAATCACTTATAGTTTATCTTTTGGTATGTCTAGATGCAAGATTTACCTTGGGTTGCTTTAAAATTGTTCATATATCTAGACATGACAATTCAAAAGAGTTGGCACAGCAAGAATCCGGCTACTATGTCAACATGGTGTATTGCATTTCTATCAATAGCCGATGCTATGTCTTGTCAACATAGGTAAGGCCGAACCGAAGCCCACCGCTTCGGCCACTAATGAAACTTTTATGCAGGCGAAGTAAGGATTGGAGGAAGTTCATGCTTGATTATCTGCAAAATCCTAGCGAAAGGGTAAAAAATATGGTTCGGAGGATGGTTTTGATCTATGGAACCTTATCACCGGATTGTTATAGAGGCTGAGAAGTTTTCACCCAAGTTTTATCAAGAGGTTCAAACAAGCAATGGCCGATATATACTTATCGTCCTAAGAACATGCAAAATGGTCGATGGAGTGTTGACATCGTCCTTAGAACAAACATGGTACAAGTTATTTTTTGGCACGCTAGCTTTGCCGAGAAACAGGGGGGCATGTGTTGACGCTCAAAAGTGGCACGATCAAAAAGAGTAGCTTGAAGCTATGTCCAGATTAATTCAAACCTATTGTTGAAAGTCACCATGGGATGGCTCTCTTTGAGAAGATCAAGATGGATATGAAGATGGTCTAAAACGGAGCTCAGATGCAAAAGCTATGACAAGTTCAGAGATGCTCATGTTGACACCAGATTAAAGAATGGCCTGAAACCCAATTAATATGGCCTCAAATGGAAAAAGTTTCAGCATGAAAGTTGGGCGCCTGATCGAAACGGTCGATTTTGATATAAAAACGTCTTAATCCAAGGTCGTATGCAAAAGTTACAGCCAGTACAAGACACTGCTGCACTGGATGGCCGGACACTCCGGGGACAACCATCCGGGTTTTGATTTTCTCTATGGATGGCCGGACACTCCGGGTATGTTCGTCCGGGTTTTGAATTTTGCTGCTGCAGACTTAGGAAAACAGCCGAAAACCCCCTCAAGATGGCCTCGTATCAAAAAACGTTCAACATGAAATTGTTCGTCTCGTCGAAACGGTCAAGATTTCTTTTGGGCTCGTTTCCATCCGAGGTCGTTTACTCCCCCAAGCATGGCCCGCAATGTACGGCCAGATTTTACCGAACAGTTTTGGAAAGTTCGTACCAAACAAATCCGAATTGGACTAGGGTTTTGGACGTGAATTGAAGCCTTTTCCTTGCACGGGAAGTCCAGCCGCCTCTTATATACTTAAGGGGTGACGGCCGATTGAACAACACACAATCGAACCAATCAATCTATTACACTTTTTTGTTCATCTATCTTTATCCCCTACCCTTGTATCTTTCTTTTTCGTTCTTCGTTCATTCTTCGCATTGGAGGGCAGCGATCCACGAGGCTCTAGGGGCGAGCGAATCGACCTAGGGCAGCCCATAGCCGCCGCACGCCCTGACGGGGATCTCACCCGGGCGTGTGAGGTTTCGGGTCTACAAAAGCGCCCACCGGATTGCCTATGTACCGCGCTTCCGGACAGGTCTCCTTCGACGGGAGCTGCGGTGCATCACCCCCGGCGTCGAGGTACACGGTGACGTGTTCGTGTGCGAACAGCAGGCTCGACGGAGAGGCGGATGGCGCCGATGAGATCAGCGAGGCAGCTTGCAGCTCAAACGGCTTCCGCGCCGCGTAGCGTGTTGATGCAAATGCCATAGGGCGTGCCGGGTTCGCTGCGCTCGCCAGGAAGGAAGAGGGTTCCTATCCAGATCGTGTTTTCGGACGACGGTGCACCTAGCCCCACGGTGGGCGCCAAATCTCGGGGATATCTAGCGACATATGCCAGGGGTGGCTTATCATGGATGCGGACAAGAGTACGTCGCCAGGCTCTAGAAGCGGGAGTGAGCGAGACCGCATACGCTTGCGAATCTTACCCGGGTCCGGGGATCTCCGTGGAGATAACACCCCTAGTCCTGCTCTGCGGGGTCTCCGCATGATCACTATAGTCAATAGAGTAGCCACAAGATTGTTCCTTGAGTTGTTCGGCTAGAGGAGGAAGAACGGCAGGGCTAGCTCTACTCCTCTCTCTTTATATGTGTGTATGATCTCTAGGGTTCTGAACCCCTTGCATGGGGAAACCTGGGGGGTTCATATAGGCTTACCCCCCAGGGATATAATGGTAATCCGGCCGGGTGTAGGACCCAACTATCAGTGTCTCTAGGCGCCGGCTGCTCGGGCCTGCTGCTTGGTGGGTCCCGCCGGTTGTCGTGACCTTGGCCGACAGGTAGGGCCCGCTGCCTGCGGGCCATGTTGACTGCTTTATACTGTTGCCTCGCCCTCGATGACGGAGGCTTTGTAGGGAGGGGCGTGGCTACAGTCCCTCCGCTGGCGGACGCTCAGTGTAGCCTCACCCCGTCTCATCTGGTTAATGGCGCGCAGACTCCGAGAGGGAGAAGGGCCACCTGCTAGGAGTCGGCCTGCCCTTGTTGCCGTTTGCTTTGGGTTCGCCGCCTTCTGGTGGCTCATGGACAGGTAGGGCCCGCTGCCTGTGGGCCGTACTGACCGCCCGTCATGGGAGCATGGCTCCCTCTGACGTAAGTGATGTCACGGGCTATGTGGCAATAGTGCCGCGCCGGGCGAGGGGTGTCCGCTTTGTACGCCGCACTGTAGCCATGCCCCGTCCCGTCGTGGTTATGTGGGTGCAAACTTTGAGGGGACGAGGGGCCGCCTGCTATGAGTCGGGCCCCTCGTGGCTGCCTTCTGTGGTCTCGCTGTCTTCCAGCAGCCGGTCTCTTAGATCTGCCGGCTCAAGAAGCCAGCCGTTCTTCCAGGAGGTGTGAGGGGCGCAACTAGCCCCGATGTCTTGAAATACCATGGGGAGCTGATGAGGCTACCCGTGGTCATTTACTCCGACAACCTCCTCGGAGGTCGGTAGATAATTACTATCCTCCGCATCCTCATTCCCGACTGGCTCATCGGGGTTAACTTGTCCCTCCTCCCATTCATCCTGCTCGGATGCAGGCTCGGCTGGGTCTTCGGCAACTTCGGCGTCGTCCGAAGTATTGTTGTCTCCGGTGCCGGTGTTGCTTTCCTTCCCGCGGCGTGATTTTGAGTGGCGCTGCTGACGTCGATATTTTGGTGGTGCATCCACGGCTTTTTCCTGCCTTTGTCGTCGTCCTCTTTGGGTGTATCCACCATATACACATCATATGTGGAGGTAGCCGTCCAGCGTCCAGTGAACTGCGGGTCTTGGCTTTGTTTGTCTCCAGTATCATCATCCATGCCGTTGATGTCTTCGGAGGCGTAATCCAGCATGTCGGTTAAGTCTTCAACACTGGCTATGAAGTGGGTGGTGGGTGGGATGTAAAATTCCCTGCTCTCAGCCCCTAATCCGGGCTGGGCGTAGTTCGGAGGTGATTCCTCAGTAATGGTGAGGGATCGCATTAAGTCCAGAGCCTCATTTAAGAGCGAGGATTGGACGGGGAAACGAGAGTCTGCAGAGTTACTTAGGGCAAAAGACTCCTAGCCATGCTCACTTGGCATGGACCTCGAGAGTTCGGAGCTAGTGTCCGGGGGCGAGTCCGGCCTTTCAACGATAAGGGGAACCCAGTTGGACTCTAGGCTTGCCGATGACACAGTCGCCTCCAAGTCTCCGGTAGTGAGCTTCGTAATAGCAGAGGGTCCGGTGGGCTCCAAACTTCCATCTTCGGACCCGGCAGTTTGCTCCGGATCTAAGGCCGGAGCGGTGCTCGGGGTCGCGAACCCTTCGAAGATCAAGTCTCCTCGGATATCAGCGACATAATTCAGGCTCCCGAATCTGATCTGACGACCAGGGGCATAGCTGTCGATCTGTTCGAGGTGACCAATCAAGTTGGCGCGCAGAGCGAAGCCGCCGAACAAAAAAAGTTGACCGGGGAGGAAGGTTTTCCCGGAAACAGCATCGGTGTTGATGATTGAACGATCCATCGAACCTTCTGATGACGACACAGTGAAACTCTCAATGAAAGCACCAATGTTGGTGTCAAAACTGGCCGATCTCGGGTAGGGGTTCCCGACTGTGCGTCTGAGGATCGAAGGTAACAGGAGACAAACGGGACACGATGTTTACCCAGGTTCGGGCCCTCTTAATGGAGGTAATACCCCACTTCCTGCTTGATTGACTTTGATGAGTATAGGGGTTACAAGAGGTGATCTACCTCGAGATCGTAATGGCTAAACCGTAGATGTCTAGCCTATGTAAATTCTGATAGCCTCTACGGACTAAACCCTCTGGTTTATATAGACACCGGAGTTGCCTAGGGTTGTACCTAGTCGGTTCACAGAGAAAGGAAACTACACACCCGGACGTCCAGCATAGCCCGGACACCCGAGGACCCCATAATACAGGATTCCCTCAAGGACACTCGCTCTATTTTAACTATATTATTACTTCATTTTATCAGTGGCACTAGGGTCCAGTAGGTGGCAAGCGAGGTGTACCGTGTGTCGCAAGGATGGAACTGGCTCTTTCGGTCCCTATCTTTCCCCCTGATGTTTCTGTGGTAGCATTTGGGTTGTAATCCAAACTTGGTCGAGCTGGTGCTGTGTCCCCCTACCTGCCTAGCTTATGTGCCAAACTTGTCTCCTGCTAGTACTCAATCCATTCTAGTAGTAGTTGCATAACTGCCCGTTTACACTGAGATGTTGTCGGATAATGGTTCTCTATGGTTGGGTTTCTTTAATGAAATCGGAGGAAACCGCCTCTTTCGATATATAAAGAAAATCAGTGGCACTAGCGGTGCCAAAACATTGCCTCAAATTAATAGTTCCACTAGATTAAGGTGCAAAATAATAACATTATTGCTTTACCATGACAGTGCCAAAATAGTATTACGAGAGCAGACTCAACATGCAGGATCTTTGGCAAATGGTCAGACCAAAATGGAACATACTGCTACCTCTTGAGCATGCGTTAGTTTTTCCCTTGAAGAGGAAAGGGTGATGTAGCAAAGTAGCGTAAGTATTTCCCTCGGTTTTTGAGAACTAGGGTACCAATCCTGTAGGAGGCCACACGCAAGTCCCTCGTACCTACACAAACAAATAAGAACCTTGCAACAAACACGATAAAGGGGTTGTCAATCCCTTCACGGCCACTTGCAAAAGTGAGATCTGATAGAGATGATAATATTTTTGGTATTTTTATGATAAAGATTGAAAGTAAAGATTGCAAAGTAAAAATAGATTGGAAACTTATATGATGGAAAATAGACCCGGGGGCCATAGGTTTCACTAGTGGCTTCTCTCAAGATAGCATAAGTATTACGGTCGGTGAACAAATTACTGTCGAGCAATTGATAGAAAAGTGCATAATTATGGGAATATCTAGGCATGATCATGTATATAGGCATCACGTCCGCAACAAGTAGACCGACTCCTGCCTGCATCTACTACTATTACTCCACACATCGACCGCTATCCAGCATGCATCTAGAGTATTAAGTTCACAAGAACAGAGTAACGCATTAGGTAAGATGACATGGTGTAGAGGGATAAACTCAAGCAATATGATGTAAACCCCATCTTCTTATCCTCGATGGCAACAATACAATACGTGGCGTTTCCCCTACTGTCACTAGGATCGAGCACCGCATGATTGAACCCAAAGCTAAGCACTTCTCCCATTGCAAGAAAGATCAATCTAGTAGGCCAAACCAAACTGATAATTCAAAGAGAGTTGCAAAGATAACCAATCATACATAAAAGAATCCAGAGAAGGTTCTAATATTGTTCATAGATAATCTTGATCATAAACCCACAATTCATCGGATCTAGACACACACACCGCAAAAAGAGTTACATCGAATAGGTCTCCAAGAAGATCGAGGAGAACTTTGTATTGAGATCCAAAGAGAGAGAAGAAGTCATCTTGCTAATAACTATGGACCCGAAGGACTGTGGTAAACTACTCACACATCATCGGAGAGGCTATGGTGTTGATGTAGAAGCCCTCCGTGATCGATGCCCCCTCCGGCGGAGCACCGGAAAAGGCCCCAAGATGGGATCTCACGGGTACAGAAGGTTGCGGCGGTGGAAATAGGTTTTCGTGGTGCTCCTGGTTGGTTTCGGGGTGCGTAGGTATATATAGGAGGAAGAAGTAGGTCGCTGGAGCTATGAAAGAATTATAAAGGTGGCTTTTCCACAAATACGATGTCAACTACACGATCTTGCAAAGCAATATGACAATGATGAAGCGTGTCATAATAAATGGAACGGTGGTAAGTTGCATGGCAATATATCTCGGAATGGCTATGGAAATGCCATAATAGGTAGGTATGGTGGCTGTTTGGAGGAAGGTATATGGTGGGTATATGATACCGACGAAAGGTGCGGGGTATTAGAGAGGCTAGCAATGGTGGAAGGATGAGAGTGCGTATAATCCATGGACTCAACATTAGTCATAAAGAACTCACATACTTATTGCAAAAATCTATTAGTTATCGAAACAAAGTACTACGCGCATGCTCCTAGGGGGATAGATTGGTAGGAAAAGACCATCGCTCGTCCCCGACCGCCACTCATAAGGAAGACAATCAATAAATAAATCATGCTCCGACTTCATCACATAACTGTTCACCATACGTGCATGCTATAGGAATCACAAACTTTAGAACAAGTATTTCTCAAAATCACAACTACTCAACTAGCATGACTCTAATATCACCATCTTCATATCGCAAAACAATTATCAAGTATCAAACTTCTCTTAGTATTCAATGCACTTTATATGAAAGTTTTTATTATATCCATCTTGGATGCCTATCATATTAGGACTAATTTTATAACCAAACAATTACCATGCTGTTCTAAGGGACTCTCAGAATAATATTAGTGAAGCATGAGAGATCAATAATTTCTATAAAATATAACCACCACCGTGCTCTAAAAGATATAAGTGAAGTGCTAGAGCAAAATTGTTTAGCTCAAAAGATATAAGTGAAGCACATAGAGTATTCTAATAAATTCCGAATAATGTGTGTCTCTCTCAAAAGTTGTGTACAGCAAGGATGATTGTGGTGAACTAAAAATAAAAGACTCAAATCATACAAGACTCTCCAAGCAAAACACATATCATGTGATGAATAAAAATATAGCTCAAAGTAAAGTTACCGATGGACGAAGACAAAAGAGGGGATGCCTTCCGGGGCATCCCCAAGCTTAGGATTTTTGGTGTCCTTGGATTTTACCTTGGGGTGCCTTGGGCATCCCCAAACTTAGGATCTTGCCACTCCTTGTTCCATAATCCATCAAATCCTTACCCAAAACTTGAAAACTTCACAACACAAAACTTAACAGAAAATCTCGTGAGCTCCGTTAGCGAAATAAAGCAAACTACCACTTTAAAGTACTGTAATGAACTCATTCTTTATTTATACTGGTGTTAAACCTACTGTATTACAACTTCTCTATGGTTCATAAAGTCCATTACTAGCCATAGATTCATCAAAACAAGCAAACAACACAAGAAAAACAGAATCTGTCAAAATAGAACAGTCTGTAGTAATCAGAATTGTTCGAAAACTTCTGGAACTCCAAAAATCCTGAAAATTTAGGAAACCCTGGAAAAATTGCGTACTGATCTACTGCAAAAAGAATTGGTATTTTATCACGTTCTGGTGAGTTTAAACAATTATATTCGTGAGCGCAAAGTTTCTGTCTTTTTCAGCAAGATCAAACAATTATCACCCAAGAAGATCCTATTGGTTCTACTTGGCACAAACACTAATTAAAACAGAAAAACAAATCTAACCAGAGGCTAGATCAAAGATTTATTCCTAAACAGAACCAAAAAGCAAGAAACAAAAATAAAATTGGGTTGCCTCCCAACAAGCGCTATCGTTTAACGCCCCTAGCTAGGCATAAAGGCAAGGATAGATCTAGGTATTGCCATCTTTGGCACGCAATCCATAAGTAGATCTCATAATAGATTCATAAGGTAACTTAATTTTCTTTCTAGGAAAGTGTTCCATGTCTTTCCTTAACGAAAATTGGAATCTAATATTCCCTTCCTTCATATCAATAATTGCACCAATCGTTCTAAGGAAAGGTCTACCAAGAATAATAGGACATGAAGGATTGCAATATATATCAAGAACAATGAAATCTAGGGGCACATAGTTCCTATTTGCAACAATAAGAATATCATTAATTCTTCACATAGGTTTCTTAATGGTGGAATCCGCAAGGTGCAAGTTTAAAGAACAACCATCAAATTCACGGAAACCTAGCAAATCACACAAAGTTTTTGGAATCGTGGAAACACTAGCACCCAAATCACACAAAGCATAGCATTCATGATCTTTAATTTTAATTTTAATATTAGTTTCCCACTCATCATAAAGTTTTCTAGGGATAGAAACTTCCAATTCAAGCTTTTCTTTATAAGATTGCATTAAAGCATCAACAATATGTTCAGTAAAAGCCTTATTTTGACTATAAGCATGCGGAGAATTTAGCACGGATTGCAACCAGGAAATACAATCTATTAAAGAACAATTATCATAATTAAATTCCTTGAAATCCAAGATAGTGGGTTCATTGCTATCTAAAGTTTTGACCTCTTCAATCCCACTTTTACCAAATTTTGCATCAAGATCTAAAAACTATGAATCATTGGGATGCCTTTTAACTAAAGTTGACTCATCTCCAGTCCCATCATTATCAAGATTCATATTGCAAAACAAAGATTTAATAGAAGACACATCAATCACTTTTAGATCTTCATCCTTATTATCATGAAAACTAGAAGAACACGCTTTAATAAAGCAATCTCTCTTAGCACGCATCCTAGCGGTTCTTTCTTTGCACTCATCAATGGAAATTATCATGGATTTGAGAGACTCATTGATATCATGCTTAGGTGGAATAGATCTAAGTTTCAAAGAATCAACATCAAGAAAAATTGTATCAACGTTCCTAGCCAACTCAGCAATCTTAGGCAATTTTTCTTCAAGCAAAGCATTGAAATTCTTTTGAGAAATCATAAATTCTTTAACACTAGTCTCAAAATCAGAGGGCATCTTATTAAAATTTCCTAAGAGTTGTTGTAGTAATTACCATAATTATTAGAGGAATTACTAGGATACGGCCTAGGATTAAAATTTCCTCTATAAGCGTTGTTACCAAAATTGTTCCTACCAACAAAATTCACATCCATAGATTCATTATTATTCTCAATCAAAGTAGACAAAGGCATATCATTGGGATCAGAAGAAACACTCTTATTAAGAAAACAATTTCATAAGTTCATCCATCTTTCCACTCAAAACATTAATCTCCTCAATTGCATGCACCTTTTTACTAGTAGATGTTTCAGTGTGCCATTGAGAATAATTAACCATAATATGATCTAGCAGTTTAGTGGCTTCTCCTAAAGTGATTTCCATAAAAGTGCCTCCCGCGGCCGAATCTAAAAGATTTCTAGAAGCAAAATTCAATCCGGCATAAAAATTTTGTATAATCATCCACAGATTCAAACCATGTGTAGGGCAGTTACGTATCATTAATTTCATTCTCTCGCAAGCTTGTGCAACATGTTCATGATCAAGTTGCTTAAAATTCATAATATCGTTTCTAAGAGAGATGATCTTAGCGGGAGGAAAATACTTAGAGATAAAAGCATCTTTGCACTTATTCCAAGAATCAATACTATTTTTAGGCAAAGACGAAAACCAAGTTTTAGCACGATCTCTAAGCAAAAAGGAAATAGCTTCAATTTAACAATATCATTGTCCACATCTTTCTTCTTTTGCATATCACACAAATCAACAAAGCTATTTAGATGGGTAGCAGCATCTTCACTAGGAAGGCCGGTGAATTGATCTTTCATGACAAGATTCAGCAAAGCAGCATTAATTTCACAAGATTCAGCATCGGTAAGAGGAGCAATCGGAGTGCCAAGAAAATCATTGTTGTTGGTATTGGCAAAGTCACACAATTTAGTATTATCCTGAGCCATCGTGACAAGCAAGCAATCCAACACACAAGCAAACAAGAAGCAAGCGAAAAAGGGGCAAACGGAAAAAGAGGGCGAATAAAACGGCAAGGGTGAAGTGGGGGAGAGGAAAGCGAGAGGCAAATGGCAAATAATGTAATGCAAGGGATAAGAGTTTGTGATGCGTACTTGGTATGTCTTGACTTGTGCGTAGACTCTCCGGCAACGGCGCTAGAAATCCTTCTTGCTACCTCTTGATCATGCGTTGGTTTTTCCCTTGAAGAGGAAAGGGTGATGCAGCAAAGTAGCGTAAGTATTTCCCTCAGTTTTTGAGAACCAAGGTATCAATCCAGTAGGAGGCCACACGCAAGTCCCTTGTACCTACACAAACAAATAAGAACCTTGCAACCAACGCGATAAAGGGGTTGTCAAGCCCTTCACGACCACTTGCAAAAGTGAGATCTGATAGAGATGATAATATTTTTGGTATTTTTATGATAAAGATTAAAAGTAAAGATTGCAAAGTAAAAATAGATTGGAAACTTATATGATGGAAAATAGACCCGGGGGCCATAGGTTTCACTAGTGGCTTATCTGAAGATAGCATAAGTATTACGGTGGGTGAACAAATTACGGTCGAGCAATGGATGGAAAAGTGCATAATTATGAGAATATCTAGGCATGATCATGTATATAGGCATCACATCCGCAACAAGTAGACCGACTCCTGCCTGCATCTACTACTATTACTCCACACATCGACCGCTATCCAGCATGCATCTAGAGTATTAAGTTCATAAGAACAGAGTAACGCATTAGGTAAGATGACATGATGTAGAGGGATAAACTCAAGCAATATGATGTAAACCCCATCTTTTTATCCTCGATGGCAACAATACAATACGTGTCGTTTCCCCTACTGTCACTGGGATCGAGCACCGCATGATTGAACCCAAAGCTAAGCACTTCTCCCATTGCAAGAAAGATCAATCTAGTAGGCCAAACCAAACTGATAATTCGAAGAGACTTGCAAAGATAACCGATCAGAGAAGATTCAAATATTGTTCATAGATAATCTTGACCATAAACCCACAATTCATCGGATCTCGACAAACACACCGCAAAAGGAGTTACATCGAATAGGTCTCCAAGAAGATCGAGGAGAACTTTGTATTGAGATCCAAAGAGAGAGAAGAAGCCATCTAGCTAATAACTATGGACACGAAGGTCTGTGGTAAACTACTCACACATCATCAGAGAGGCTATGGTGTTGATGTAGAAGCCCTCCATGATCGATGCCCCGTCCAGCGGAGCGCCAGAAAAGGCCCCAAGATGGGATCTCACGGGTACTGAAGGTTGCGGCCATGGAAATAGGTTTTCGTGGTGCTCCTGGTTGGTTTCGGGGTACGTAGGTATATATAGGAGGAAGAAGTAGGTCGGTGGAGCCACGAGGGGCCCATGAGGGTGGAGGGCGCGCCTAGGGGGGTAGGCGCGCCCCCCTGCCTCGTGGCCTCCTCATTGATTGCTTGACGTCCACTCCAAGTCCTCTGGATCACGTTTGTTCCAAAAATAACTCTCCCGAAGGTTTCATTCCGTTTGGACTCCGTTTGATATTCCTTTTCTGCGAAACACTAAAATAGGCAAAAAAACAGCAATTTGCACTAGGCCTTGGGTAAATAGGTTAGTCCAAAAATAATATAAAAGTGTATAATAAAGCCCATTAAACATCCAAAACAGAATATATAATAGCATGGAGCAATCAAAATTATAGATACGTTGGAGACGTATCACATACCTCGTGATGGGAACCATGTTTGCAGTCAACGCCATCGTAGAAGGGATGACACCAGTCACCAACATGGATGATCAATCCATGCGACCTTTTTGTGCAGTTCACCTAAAATGAAGCAATTTCCCATGAGCTAGCAGCTTCTTCTTCATTAGTTGCAATAAAATTGAGCAACATCAAGGTTGGTTGTGAAGCTCGTGGAATGTTCAACTATAATTTGGATATCATTTGTGCAGTTCAACTAAGATCAAGCGTGAAATGTATATCTCTGTTTGCACAAAATGGTGGAAAGGAGGGTGACTAACAGGTGATGAAACATACATCAAATGAAAAGAAGCATGTTCCTTATCTGAATGGCGATCCTACAAGGACAGTAGCAATTTCTAAAGCAACAAGATTGCTAGATATTAGTGTGGGCATTAGGATTAACTATGACAACCGTTATATACGACATTACTTTAATGGTGCCATTGCTTCATTTTACCAGCAACATTACATTAACAGCTGCTGAAGAGTTGGTATTTGGGCACGAGAGAGTAGGTGGACCAGGACAGTTGCATTTCTAACGAAAAGAAGCAACTTATCTTAATGGGAAATTTAGTAGGACTTGGAAAATAGTGCCATTGATTCATATTACTGGAGGCATTACATTGAAGAAAACATTGGCTTAACGTGTCGTTACTTTTAACAGTGTGACTGCTACATTTTACCAGTGGCATTATGATGGTAGCTGGAACTACGTCGGTATTTCCCTGGAGAGGGAGGGATCATGTAGCACAGTGACGGTAGGTATTTCCCTCAGTTATGAAACCAATGTATCGAACTAGTAGGAGAACCAAGCAACACAACGTAAGCAGCACCTGCACACAAATAACAACACCTTGCAACCCGACGTGTTAAAGGGGTTGTCAATCCCTTCCGGGGTACGGCGCCTCAAGATTGGTAAGCGGACGTGAGGTAAATTGTAGTTGATTGATAGATCGAACGCCAAATAAAAAAAATAAAGATAAAATGCAGCAAGGTATTTTTGTATTTTTTGGTCTAATAGATCTGAATAAAAATGCAAAGGAAAACTAGATCGCAAGGCAATATATGAGAAAGAAGACCCGGGGGCCGTAGGTTTCACTAGTGGCTTCTCTCGAGAAAAATAGCAAACGGTGGGTAAACAAATTACTGTCGGGCAATTGATAGAACTTCAAATAATTATGACGATATCCAGGCAATGATCATTACATAGGCATCACGTCCAAGATTAGTAGACCGACTCCTGCCTGCATCTACTACTATTACTCCACACATCGGCCGCTATCCGTCATGCATCTAGTGTATTAAGTTCATGGAAAAACGGAGTAATGTAATAAGAATGATGACATGATGTAGACAAGATCTGTTTATCTATATGGTGGTAGATATAGATCTCGTATTTTTATCCTTAGTAGCAATGATACATACATGTCGGTTCCCTTTCTATCACTGGGATCGAGCACCGTAAGATCGAACCCACTACCGGGCACCTCTTGCCATTGCAAGATAAATAGATCAAGTTGGCCAAACAAAACCCAAATATCGGAGAAGAAATACGAGGCTATAAGAGATCATGCATATAAGAGATCAAAGAAACTCAAATAACTTTCATGGATATAGAAAGATAGATCTGATCATAAACTCGAAGTTCATCGGATCCCAACAAACACACCGCAAAAGAGTTACATCATATGGATCTCCAAGAGACCATTGTATTGAGAACTCAAAGAGAGAGAGAGAAAGCCATCTAGCTACTAACTACGGACCCGAAGCTCTACAAAGAACTACTCACGGGTCATCGGAGAGGCACCAATGGAAGTGGTGAACCCCTCCGTGAAGGTGTCTAGATTGGATCTGGTGGTTCTGGACTCTGCGGCGGCTGGATGAATATATCGTCGACGCTTCCAGGGTTCTGGTATTTTTGGGTATTTATAGAGCAAAGAGGCGGTCCGGGGGGCACCCGAGGTGGGCACAACCCACCAGGGCGCGCCAGGGCCTCCTAGCGCGCCCTAGTGGGTTGTCCCCTCCTCGAGACTCCCCCCAGGTGCAACCAGGGCCCATCTGCTTCCTTCTGGCCCATAAAAAATCATCGTGGAGTTTCGTGGCATTTGGACTCCGTTTGATATTGATTTCCTGTGATGGAAAAAACATGGAAAAATAACAACTGGCACTTGGCACTATGTCAACAGGTTAGTACCAAAAAATGATATAAAATGACTATAAAATGATTATAAAACATCCAAGATTGATAATAAAATAGCATGGAACAATAAAAAATTATAGATACATTGGAGACCTATCACATTACATAAGAGGGGCTCGGGCCAACAAACATCAGAACAGGATATCTAGGTTGGTCCCATTTTTCTTCAGTATAGCCACCTTATACTGTGTGAGGCTAGCAAATCTAGTGTTGGACATACTCTGTTGACTTGTCCCCCAGTCCCCACTTTCTTTCCTTTTTCAACCAATAGATCAGTTTATATTGAGTTTGTACTGCATTTCCCTTTATTCCCTTAGACCAAAAGACCAGTTGGATAGCCAGTCTCTGTGACTTTTCGCTCCCATTATTTCCTCTTTCGACCATGTCCTAGATTCAGGTAACAAATCTTCCCCCACCCCCACCCCCTTTCTTCCCTTTTCGAACCAAGTAGTACTAGATTTGACTGAATGAACTAGTTTTACCTCTTAACAGTAAATATTTAGGTGGCTTTCGAACAGCCGATCGATCCTATCTATGAGGGGGCCTAAGAAGTAGTAAAAGATACAAATGCAGCAACGTCAGGAGCTGGGGAAGTAGAGCAAGGCCGGTTTCGAAGGAATTTATACCTAATGGTCGCCGGGATGTCCCTAGGTGGGCGGCAGGAGGCCGGATCTGCCCACACTACGGCAGCGAGGAAGAAGGGGTTGGAGGCCCTCCCTAGCCGGAGCTGCGTGGGAGAGAACGACAAGGCACGCTGATCGGGACACGCCGACAGTGGGTAATAGCTGTCGCCAAGGACGACCGTGTGAACATTGCACCTTCTCACCTTCCCCGGCGGAGGGGATCCAACTGGATCTATGACCAGCGGTGAGCAGAGAGAGAGAGTGTGGCCACCGCTCTCATGTCTAGATCTGGAGAGGACAAGAAAGTGTGTAGAGAGCAACACTAGCAAGCAAGCGCGGAGGTTCCTGCCTATATAGTGGAGGAGTTTTCTTTTATCTACCGGAGCCGGCTTGTCCTCGTCAATGACTATCGAGAAGTCTTCATGCATGTGCCCCGGAGGCGCAATTGTCGTCATTTTGATCTGAAGCACCGGATTAACATATAACACAAAAAAAATGCCACATGACAAGAAACCATAACCTCACTACCCCAAGGAGATAACATGAATCCCGACGGACAAACTACACAAGGATCAAATTAAAGATAAACTCGTAGAAAAGGGGTCCATCGATAGATGTCCTAATTAACATAGCCGGCTTGACCTAGATGGAAGCCGAGTAGTCTTCGTGCATGTGCCCCCAATGATCAGTGCCTTGGAGGAACTCAATTGTCGCTGTTTAACCCTCGCAGTGATCCGAAGCACATGACACCTAATATTGCGAGATGACAAGAAACCTTTTTTTAGATTTCTCATCAGAAGTATAGCCCTGTACAACACAGCCCGCATGATATGTAGACGATAGCCAATCCAGACGTCTGCTGGAGTCTGGTCACATGCATGGATGAACTGATCTTCTGTGTCATGCAGGGATCGTCCATGCATCGATGTTTGTACAACACTGCTCCAGTACTATTGCTCGTCTCTCTCTTCTATTAACTGAGCCGACTTGCGCGACCGGGGAGTGTTCCTATGGTCGCTTCTCAATTGCGGTCCCACATGTGTGTGCAAACGCAATATGACGTGCGTTCCATTCAGAGAGCGGCGTGCCAGACCGACCGACCGTCTGGGGTGCGACGCGAACATGACGGGCGTGTTGTATACATGTGTGCCACCGTTTTCTTGAGGCTTTGCTCCATGGCGCAATCCATGGATACAAAATTATATTTAAAAGTTGAGGGCGGGGCTTTTCCCGCGCGGTAGGCGGGGCAGTTCCGCCTAGTCGGTTCGACTGAGAGGCGAGAAGATGAGGGGTAGGCTGCTGCACACATAGGGCTGTGTGATTTGACGGTGAGTTACTGCTGGACAGGTGGGGCCCTATGATTTGACTTGCCATTATCATTTTAACTGCGGTGCTATGACCGGCGTGAGTCTCCCGATTCCTGATCACCTCCATGGTATAAGTACTGTACTCCTTACTCCTTGGAAAATGCAATAAATACTACGAAGAAAGAGATAGAGAGAAGTAAAAAAATACTCTTATAGCCAACCTTACAGCTAACCTTGTTGTATGAGTGACTAAGTCATGACTACGAATGACATGCAAACATCAGATAGCCTAATGCACCTGGACGGTAGGAGTAGTTTCATGCATGCGAAGTAGGCAAAAAAGTGCTCATTTATAGCTGTCTGAAATCTTCAAGGATGCGACCGTGCGAGCGAGGCGACAGTCGTGGTAGGCGCGACCATTATATGGGCTGCTGACAGCCCTTCGATCTGAGGTCGAACGGTCGCATGCTAAGTTGCTGAAAATTTGCAGAATAACCCTCCAGGACAGGATATTCACCCATAGGTCTAGAATCACGCCATGCAACCGTTCGATCTCATATCCAAGGGCTCTCAGAAGCCCGTATCATGGGAGCATGGAAAGCTTCGTATCACCTGTAATTTTCCGGACGCTTGACGTGCGAACATGCAGATGCATGAAGCCATTTAATTGGGCGTCTAGTAGACATGGCATCTAATTGGGCCCCCATAGTACTGTGCATGAATCCACTTATCCACCAGGCAAGCCACTACCCTGCCGTTCGCACGCCCCACTTAGCATTTTTACAATTGGAAAACCGCTAGCAGTTTGCTCCTACTCGTCCCGGGCCATCCTTTAATTACGACAATTCGCTCCTAGTCGTCCCATCCTTTCACATTACAGCATGTCCACTAATCCTAACCCTCCTCCCAAATCCATGGCGTCCCAAATCTCCATGATCGGCGGTGAGTACAAGGTTAGAACCATCACCGACGATGAGTTCGACGTCATCTACACCCATTCTTCCGCGACGGTGAAAGGATGCCTTGCTCGCTTCAGACGCATGTTCAAAAAGTAAATGGGTGATGAGTGGGTCGTTGGGCTAGATGTTGAGTACACCACAGTCCTGAAGAGAAGAATCTAAAGGAGGAAGAGAAGAAGAAGCCCGCCGTGATCCAGGTTTGCATGCATAAATTGTGCTTGGTCTACCACATATGCCATGCTGACGTTGAGTGCGAGGATTTTAAGAATTTCCTCGGGGGCGGCAAAGTCAAATTCGTTTCTGTAGACTTTACGAACGACAAAGAAGTTCTGGGTCGGATAGGCCTCGTTGTAGGCCAGCCCTTCGACCTCTAGGGGAATGTGCTGGTGTCCTCCCGTCATCCTTCAATGCTGACCCTGGAAGCAGCCATGGTTGATCCTTGGTATGGTAAACAGACAAAACCTCCGCCCAAGTTTCATCTTGCATGGCAGTGGAATGTACTAGATAGAGACCGCATCCATTACGCTGCAATGGATGCCTACCTTTGTTTCAATATCTACAAGGGTTGGATGAAGAGAAAGAGCCAAGTGTGCGGTTCAAGCAAAGAAGTATCGGCCAAGAGGAAGAGGGACAAGGACGAAGTCGAGCACGTGGACAAGGAGTCCAAGTAAGGTGGCAGTGTCGTTGCTCATGGTGGTTGTAATGCAGTGTCTACCGGATTAGTTGCTTAGTTTAATTTAAGGGTGCTTACACTACGAGGGAAAACCCTAGTAGTAGCGTGGGTTTAATGCCCACTAGTAGCGCGTGCTGCCGCGCTACTAATAAGGCGCTACAGCTATTACTTAGCAGTAGCGCGTGCGACACGCGCTACTGCTAAGACACATAGCGGTAGCGCTTGTTCTCCCCCGCGTTGCTGCTAATCTAGCTAGTTGCAGCGTGCTTACTATCCATCGCTACTAGTATTCTTTTTTTCATTTTTTTATTTTTAGTGTATTTATACGCCGTTATACAAATTTTGGTACAATACCAATTATGAGGTATATATCATTATGTCCATAACAGTGTGTCAAATGAAGGTGGATTAGGTTCAAGTGGAGGCAATATGTGGTGCATGTCAAAAGTATACTACTAATCCAAACTAGATCTAGTTTGGACTAGTAGTACTTTCGATGTGCACCACATGTTGCCTCCACTGAATCTAATCCGCCAGCACAAGCTATTTAATCATCATCATAGTCATTACCACCAACAGTATTTATTTAATCACCATAGTCATAGTGTAGCACATAATCATCTTCAAACTCATTCTAGCTAGCTAATCACCACCAACACTAGATGCGGTAGCTATCTAATCACCACTAACACTAGCTAATAATAATCATCATAGTCATTACCACCAACACTAGCTATTTAATCATCATAGTCATAGTGTGGCACATCATCATCTTCAAACTCATTTCTAGCTAGCTAATCACTCCCGCTGCTCTCTCTCGGGTAAAATAACATAAAACATGTGTAGCTCTCCTCCTTCATCAAGTTGGAGCATGCAGATGAACCTGTCTCCTAATCGTGGGATGCGCTTCTGATTGCTTCCCCCTAGTACTTCTCTGTGATCGTTCACAATTTTGGTCCACTCTTTCACTATTAAGCATTCGTCGCTTTTAGAAATCCTGAATGCACTAAAGTGCATTGTAGGATATCTTGGCCGTAAGCTAACAATACTCATGGTACCTGTAGTCTCGATCCCATAAGGCACAACATTCATCGGGAGTCCTTGTTGAAGAACATCGTATGGTAACATACTTAGCAATGAAGTTTTGCTTAAAAATAATGTATGGAAAAGATGCACTGAGGACAAATAGTAAAAATCTTACCATCTTTCCTAAATAGATGTGGCCGTAGTTCATTACGAACACTATGGTCGCACGTTTTCAGTACTAACATTTCTAAGTGCAGGAAGAAAATTTCTCTTGACAGTATCAAGATCCTCAAGCCATGAAACATAATGACTTAGCTCCTCGCAGTTTAGTTCAGCCCCGGGACAGTAGTAGGTCATGTCTACCAAGTGCTGGACAAGTTTGCTTGAACGGAAATAAGCTCACAATAGAAATTAGTTGTCAACTATTTTTGAATAAACAATTTCAGAGACATAAATATGGTTGAGAAACTCACATGATGGTATTACTGGAGGCGTCTGCACATCGACCCAGATGTCGGTATTACCTTCAATATCATCTTCCGGACGAATATCAAAGGTGATAACCATATCAGGCTCAAATGCATAAGTCTTGCATAGTGCTCGCCATGTTTTGCATCAAAAATAGGTGTAGTCGTCTGTGTTGTATAATTTTGCATGGAAAATATAACCATGCTCGGTCCTCAAGTAAACTTTCTTTACCTTCATAGTACGACTGAAACCTATCTTATCCAATACAAAAACTCTTGCATGGCAGGGGATACACTAGTAGAATAGTAAAAATAAATAAATTATAAGTTGAAGCAAATGAAGCAGATGTCATGCTTAATTACGAAAAAAGACTTGTCGTTGTGACTTACTGTATCCACTTCGAAGTTCTCGTCCAGCTTGATGTTGAAGCGCCTATCATCATCTAGGAAGATTCCGTCGCACAGGTCGCGCTCGTCTTCGCAGTATTTGCAAATACTGAAATCCTTTTTGTCGTCAAACATTTCCTATGTTCATAGTTTAAACATTAATTGAAAATCGATCGAAGACAACTACCAGGATACTCAACATACAAATCCGGGGCACTCGATATTTCCTACAAGTCATGCCAAAATTCATGGAAAAATCCAGCATGACCTTTGCTAAAATAGGACATATCGAGCGCCTGAAATTTGCCGGAACGGAAATGAATCAACACTCCGGCAAAACATAGGCCACTCGGAGGTGTAACCTGCAAACATGACCGCCACTTGGGCAAGCACATATCCTATTTGAGCAACACAAGATATACATTTCAAAATATCTTATAGGACTCAAATTAGCATGCATTCAATAAGCAAAAGTAAATCATCTCATGCGTCCGTACATCGTAGAATATTATCACTAATACATCTCGAATAGTATCATACATATAACATCACTAATACAACTAAAACCCTAGTGCACGACGGGTATCGGCGCGGGCGGTGGACACCCACAGAGAAGGAACCACCACATGATCATAGCTCCAATGAGATCCCTGGAGAACCTGCCAGGTATTGGAGAACCTGTACTCCAACGTAAACAAGTAGCGACAGACGTGCGCGTCCTCCTCACTGACACGGTGACGCACCACCTCTGCGGGGTCCTCGAGCCTCTGGACCATCACTGGCCCATGCGACCGCCACCAAATAAGGTTCGGGCAACGACAGGCTGGCTCCTCACCAACCTGCGCCCCCGGTAGGTAGCGCCTCCCAGTACCACCCCGGCGGAGCCCAGTCCCGGACATGGCCCATCTGGTGACGCAGGTGTCCTCCGCCGACACGACGACAAGGATGCGGGATAGGCATCGTCGACGTCGATGCGGGAAAAATTTCTTTAACTAAAAAAATAACAACAAGTTCTTACTAACTAGTTCTATTAATTCAACTAGTTCTTACTAAAAATAAACTTACTATAAATAAAAATAAACTAGTACCTAATTAGTACCTAATTCTTACTAACTAATTAGTACCTAGGAACTACTGCCCTAATTACCATCTAATTTGATGAACCTAAGGGTGGAAAGTGGTAGCGGATATTCCAATTATCCAACTTAAAAGTGAAATAAGTGGTCAAATTTTACTCGTTTTATTATGCATTACACTCGTGTTTATTCATCATCTAAGAAAACATCATCTAATTAAGAAAACATCCCAGCCGCATCTGTATCCGATTCATTTCCACCCATAGATGAACCCTAACTAATTTGATGCAACTAAAATTTGAAGAACCCTATCTAGGCAGAGGTAGGGAAGGGGGAGGAGCAGGCGTGCTCACCTCGGGTGCCTGCAGCGAGAGAGGGGCAGGCGGCGTCGAGGTCGGAGTCGGGGCTCGAGCGCGCGGCGGAGGGCGGCGTCGAGGTAGGGGGCGGGGGCGGCGTCCAATCCGGGGTCAGGGGCGGCGTCGAGGGTGTGCGGAGAGCAACGGGAGAGCGCGCGGCGGCCGACGGGCGATGGCGGCGGCGACAGCGGGAGGAGTTTGATTTGGGGGACGTGGTCGTGGGGAAGAACGAACCGTGCGGTTAAGTCAGAAGTAGCAGTAGCGCGTTCCAAGAAGTGCGCTACTGCTAAGCTAGCTACAGCGCATTCCTCTATACGCGCTACTCCTATTCCTTTTTCTTTTTTCCCCTTTTTCATTTATTTTTCTTTACATTTTATTTTTTTCCTTTCACCTTTTTCTATTTCTTTCATTTTCATTTACTTTCCATTTAATTTTATTTCCTTTAGCAGTAGCGCCTTTCATCGTAAACGCGCTGCTACAAAGCAAGTAGTGGTAGCGCGGTTCTACGTACATCGCTACTACTATGCGTAGCCTATCGGCTAAGCCGTGGGAATTTTAGTAGTAGCGCTTTTATCTTAAGGTGCGCTACTGCTACAACTGTATCTGCAGCGCGGTTTACACTAGCTCGCTACTGCTACTTAGCACCAGCGTGGTTTTTTAACACGCGCTACTGCTAAAGTTCTGTGTATAAGGTTTTCCCTAGTAGTGTTAGTTTTATTTGAGAGGTGTGTTGTGCTAAGCCCCCAGCAGAACTATTTTATGTTCCTTCTCGTTACTCTAACTCTTCAGTACGTACATACTAGTATTTCTTATAGTTCATCTTGTAGTTGGTAGTACTACCACTCGTTTGTTCACATTATATACGTACAATATATATGGCCAACATCATATAGCCAGCAGTTTAGCTGTCAAAGAATTAAAGGTTTTTATCATTTATGCCACCGGTTGTGTCCCACTATTCAGTTTTTTCACTAGGAATTTCAACCGCTCAAAAATGCCATCGCTTCGTTAGACACATGCTAAGAAATGCCACCAGACACCATTACTGTGACTCAAATCTCTTTTGCCATGTTATAATGACATCAATACCTATGGACCAACATGCCAACTCTCCCTCTATCTCACTACAATAAAGTGTGGGGCCTACTTTGTCCCAACAGCGTTCTTATTTTCCTATAAAATTATTCGCTTGGTTACTCTTGACAAGCGGGGCCACACTTATCATAGTGAGATAGAGAGAATGACATGTTGGTCTAGGCTTATTTTTGTCATATAACATGGTCAACGGGTTCGACGTGAAAATAACAATTTCTAATGGCATTTTTGAGCAAACATCTAATGGAACGATGGCATTATTGAGATATCTAATGGCATTTTTGAGCAAGCATCTCATGGGTCGATGGCATTTTTGAGTAGTTGTAACTTCTAATGGCAAAACTGAGTAGTGAGACACAACTAGTGGCTTAAATAATAAAAACCCAAGAATTAAATAGGTATGCTAATATCTTTAATAGAATTTAGCACCCCCACCTAAGCACGTAATAGCTTTTTTTAATAGTACTATATGCATAATTTGGCGACGAGCGCTCTCTATATGTACCACTTTTTTTCTTTAATTTCATCTTGTTGGTTTTGCTCCATGGTGCAATCCATTGATACTACTACTGTACAAAAGTATACGTTTAAAAGGCTAGAGGGCGGGGCAGTCTCGCTTGGTCTGTTTCACGAGAGGCGAGGGCCTTTGTGATTTGACAGCTCATTATTGCTGGAAGGTGCGGCCTTGTGATTTGACTGCTCTTATAAATGTTGCCGACGACCTGAGGAGGAGCAAAGAACCGTGCGGTATACTCAAGTTTTCCACTTGAGTACTAGTACGACGGAGGAACATGAAACACGGCAGCCTAGTGCGATATGGCGATAAAAATGATCTAATTTGCTAGTCATCGATCCCACGGCGCCGCTCATCGCTAGCATTGTTCTATTCATGCCTCGCTGAGAACGTGAAACGTGCGGCAAAACACCCAAAGCAAAAGAAGAAACACAGGAGCAAAAGAAGAAGGAAGATTATCCCCCCCAAAAAAGAAGGAAGATGCACACACAAGTCTGGGGCGTTTCTCTCTACTACATGAAGGGTTGCTGGCCGCGGAGTCGTAACTGCTTCTTCATCGCTTCCACGACCTCCATCTGCTCCTGCATCTCCTCCGCCATCTTCTTCATTCTGTCCATGATGCGGGATTTCTTGACGCGAGCCTTCATCATCTCTTCCACGGTTGCATTACGTACCTTGGCAGCAGCGGGGTGCTCGATGTGGAGCTTCGTCAACTCCTCCTCCTGTTCCATGACGAGGGCGTGCAGCATCTTCACCGAGGAACTAATCTTCTCATGCAGCTTCTTGCAGCCGGCGTTCTTCTCCTTCAGCAGGTCGATCTCGTGGCGGAGCTTTGCATTGTCCTCCTGAAGTTGTAGGATTTCTCCAGTCGCCTTCTTATCCGAGGCAATGCTCTTCTTCAGCAGTATCACCAAGCCGGTGGTCAACTCCCCTTGCTCATTGAGCTCAGCGGGCATGTCGTCGAGGCTCTCCTTCAATAGCTCCACCAAGCCGTCGATGAACTCCTTATGCTTATTGAGCTGATCGGGCATGTCGTCGAGGGATTACGACTCCAGCGCCGCCAGCTCGGCATGTTCGCCTCCGCAGCTAGGGCACTCCTGGGAGCCCTTGCATGCCCGTGATATATCTTTCGAGGTCTCTACGAGGCGGAGAACCCTCTCTCTTTTTCCGCGGCCTTGGTCACCACTGCCACTGAAGTAGTACTCGACCTAGAGCTCGGCACACCGGCCATGGCATGGACGGACGAACAAGATAGACTTATGAGGAGGAAGGTAGAGTAATTTTTGGCTAGGTAGTTCCCCTTTTTATAACCTACTACTAGCACTAGTACTGAAACCTGCATAGTGGGAAGACGTTCCGGTTTGATACATACTAGGTGTGAGCAGGTTTGCACTTAATTATAGCATGGTAGTAGTACTTTGCAATGTGATGGGAACAAGTTAAAGATTAATTGATGGTTTTGGTTTCGAGGCCCGAAACGGCTCCCCATGAGTTTAGTGGAACATAAATTTCAAGTACTACTGCTCAAATGCGGTCGCATAAGTTAGTGATGTAACTGGTCGTACATGTCAGACAAAGCCGATGCGTGTCCCTTTGGTGAGAAGCGGGTCTGACCGACCGTCTGATGGTGCGGCCAACCGTAAGTATTACGTGATGGAGACTTCTAGTTGTGGCTTTGGGTGATTGTCACGACCAAGCATTGAAATACTAGTGATAAATCGATTATCACGTTTTTCCAAATGACCAAGTATTTTTGCAGGAATACAATACATATAGATGGAGTGGTTGTCAAGGTTGCAAACCGACATGGCGTTGCGAGTTCACTGCAGCAGCAACCGAGTAGGTCACTTCATTGCTGCGGGGAAGGAGGGCAGATGCATGCCCATCGGCGCCTCCGCAGGTGGTCCTGGGATTTGGCTTCTCCTACCGCCCATTTGAACAGTTGCACCAGCTGCTCATGCCATTCCGCATGCATGTGCGTTCTTTTCTCCACAGTCGACTCTGTGAATATGATCTCTGCCATTAGCCCTGGCTTGAAATCAACGCGGCGCTGCCAGATTCTGGCATCCCTCAGCATCTCTCCCTTGAGATCAACTTGCGCCTCCGCCTTGTGCTTCGCCAGGCGTAGCTCCTTCGAACTTGTCTCCAATTGATGTGACGCTTCCTCGATCTGATTTTCCCTTGCTGCCCACCACCTGAAACGCAGCCCTAGCATGTCCTCTGGCGCCACTGATCTGTGATTCCAGAGCAATGGATCCCCTCTGAAGCACATGTGGGTTTCACTGAAAGGCGGCAGTGCTGCGGGCCGCAGTGAGAGGGCAGCCCGCGGGATCTTGGGAACTAAGGGATTATCCATGGCGGGATCTGGTGGGCGAACCAGGGAGGCGAGCGTAGGCGCTGGGAGAGCCCTACGAGACTAAGATAAAGATAATACTACTCTACTCCATCCATATTTAAATACAAAGGCCACCAACAGTAACCTAGGAAAAAATTAATCATCCTGTGTGCTGCTACTTCTTGAGCTTGCGTTGGTTTTCCCTTGAAGAGGAAAGGGTGATGCAGCAAACTAGAGATAAGTATTTCCCTCAGTTTGAGAACCAAGGTATCAATCCAGTAGGAGACAAAGCACAAATCATCGAATACCTGCACAATCAATCAAACAACTTGCACCCAACGCGATATAGGGGTTATCAATCCCTTCACGGTTACTTGCAAAAGTGAGATGTGATAGAGATAGATAAATGATAAAGTAAATATTTTTGGTATTTTTGGTTTATAGATCGAAAAGTAAAAGATTGAAAAATAGTAGATCAGAAAATTATATGATGGAAAATAGACCCGGGGGCCATAGGTTTCACTAGAGGCTTCTCTCAAGACAGCAAAAATACGGTGGGTAAAGAAATTACTACCGAGAAATTGATAGAAAAGCGCAAAGTTATGACGATACCTAAGGCAATGATCATGAATATAGGCATCACGTCCGTGTCAAGTAGACCGAAACGATTCTGCATCTACTACTATTACTCCACACATCGACCGCTATCCAGCATGCATCTAGAGTATTAAGTTCATAAAGAACGGAGTAACGCATTAAGTAAGATGGCATGATGTAGAGTAATTAACTCAAGCAATATGCTGAAAACCCCATCTTTTTATCCTTGATGGCAACAATACAATACGTGCCTTGCTTCCCTACTGTCACTGGGAAAGGACACCGCAAGATTGGACCCAAAGCTAAGCACTTCTCCCATTGCAAGAAAAACCAATCTAGTTGGCCAAACCAAACTGATAGTTCGAAGAGAATTACAAAGATATCAAATCATGCATAAAAGAATCCAGAGAAGATTCAAATAATATTCATAGATAACTCATCATAAATCCACAATTCATCGGACCTCGGCAAACACACCGCAAAAAAAGTATTACATTGAATAGATCTCCAAGAACATCGAGGAGAACATGGTATTGAGAATCAAAGAGAGAGAAGAAGCCATCTAGCTACTAGCTATGGACCCGTAGGTCTGTGATAAACTACTCACGCTTCAACGGAAGGGTAATAGAGTCGATGGAGAAGCCCTCAGTGATCGAATCCCCCTCGGGCAGGGTGCTGGAAAAGGTCTCGAGATGGGATCTCACGGGTACAAAAGGTCGGTGGAAAAGTGTTTTCATGGATGCCTCTGGTGGTTTGGGCATCAGAATATATAGGCGAAAGAATTAGGTTAGGAGGGTCACAGGGGGGCCCGCAAGGGTGGGGGCGTCCTTGTGGCCGCCTCGTGGCTCCTCCAACTTCATCTCCAAGTCTCCTAGTTGTCTTCTGGTCCAAGAAAAATCATCGCGAAGGTTTCATTCCGTTTGGACTCTTTTTGGTATTCCATTTGTGCGAGACTCAAAAACAAGGAAAAAACAGGAACTGGCACTACGCTCTAGGTTAATAGGTTAACCCCAAGAATAATATAAAATAGTATATTAATGCATATAAAACATCTAAAACAGATAATATAATAGCATGGAACAATAAAAAATTATAGATACGTTTGAGACATATCAAGCATCCCCAAGCTTAATTCCTGCTCGTCCTCGAGTAGGTAAATGATAAAGACATAATTTTTGATGTGGAATGCTACCTAACAGATGTATCCATGTAATTTTCTTTATTGTGGAATGAATGTTCAGATCCATAAGATTCAAAACAAAAGTTTAATATTGACATAAAAACAATAATACTTCAAGCATACCAACAAGGCAATTATGTCTTCTCAAAGTAACATGGCCAAAGAAAGCTTATCGCTACAAAATCATATAGTCTGGCTATGCTCCATCTTCATCACACAAAATATTCAAATCATGCACAACTCCGATGACAAGCCAAGCAATTGTTTCATACTTTTGATGTTCTCAAGCTTTTTCAACTTTCACGCAATACATGAGCGTGAGCCATGGACATAGCACTATAGGTGGAATAGAATATAGTGGTTGTGGAGAAGACAAAAAGAGGGAGATAGTCTCACATCAACTAGGCGTATCAATGGGCTATGGAGATTCCCATCAACATATATCAATGTGATTGAGTAGGGATTGCCATGAAATGGATGCACTGGAGCTATAAGTTTATGAAAGCTCAAAAAAAACTAAGTGGGTGTGCATCCAACTCGCTTGCTCACGAAGACCTAGGGCAATTTGAGGAAGCCCATCATTGGAATATACAATCCGAGTTCTATAATGAAAAATTCCCACTTGTATATGAAAGTGACAATATAGGAGACTCTCTATCATGAAGATCATGGTACTACTTTGAAGCACAAGTGTGGTAAAAGGATAGTAACATTCTCCCTTCTCTCTTTTCTCTCATTTTTTAATTTGGGCCTTCTCTCATTTTTTGACCTCTTTTCTTCGTCCGGAGTCACATCCCGACTTGTGAGGGAATCATAGTCTCCATCATCCTTTCCTCACATGGGACAATGCTCTAATAATGAAGATCATCACACTCATTTACTTACAACTCAAGAATTACAACTCGATACTTAGAACAAAATAGGACTCTATATGAATTCCTCCGGCGGTGTACCGGGATGTGCAATGAATCAAGAGTGACATGTATGAAAGAATTATGAGTGGTGGCTTTGCCACAAATATGATGTCAACTACATGATCATGCAAAGCAATATGACAATGATGGAACGTGTCACAATAAACAGAACGGTGGAAAGTTGCATGGCAATATATCTCGGAATGGCTATGGAAATGCCATAATAGGTAGGTATGGTGGATGTTTTTGAGGAAGGTATATGGTGGGTGTATGGTACCGGCGAAAGTTGCGCGGTACTAGAGAGGCTAGCAATGGTGGAAGGGTGAGAGTGCGTATAATCCATGGACTCAACATTAGTCATAAAGAACTCACATACTTATTGCAAAAATCTATTAGTTATCGAAACGAAGTACTACGTGCATGCTCCTAGGGGGATAGATTGGTAGGAAAAGACCATCGCTCGTCCCCTATCGCCACTCATATGGAAGACAATCAATAAATAAATCATGCTCCGACTTCATCGCATAACGGTTCACCATACGTGCATGCTACGGGAATCACAAACTTTAACACAAGTATTTCTGAAATTAACAATTACTCACTAGCATGACTCTAATATTACCATCTCTATATCTCAAAACAATCATAAGGAATCAAACTTCTCATCGTATTCAATGCACTTTATATGAAAGTTTTTATTATATCCCTCTTGGATGCTTATCATATTAGGACTAAATATATAACCAAAGCAAGTTACCATGCTGTTTAAAGACTCTCAAAATAATATAAATGAAGCATGAGAGTTCATTAATTTCTATAAAATAATACCACTGCCGTGCTCTGAAAAGATATAAGTGAAGCACTAGAGCAAAATTGCCTAGCTCAAAAGATATAAGTGAAGCACATAGAGTATTCTAATAAATGACGATTCATGCGTGTCCCTCTCAAAAGGTGTGTATAGTAAGGATGATTGTGGCAAAATAAAAACAAAGACTCAAATCATACAAGACGCGCCAAGCAATACACATATCATGTGGTGAATAAAAATATAGCCTCAAGTAAAGTTACCGATAGACGAAGACGAAAGAGGGGATGCCTTCTGGTTAATCCCCAAGCTTAGGCTCTTGGTTGTTCTTGAATATTACCTTGGGGTTCCTTGGGCATCCCCAAGCTTAGGCTATTGCCGCTCCTTATTCCATATTCCATCAAATCATTACACAAAACTTGAAAACTTCACAACACAACACAAAACTCAACAGAAAATCTCATAAGCTCCGTTAGTATAAGAAAATAAATCACCACTTTTGGTACTGTTGTGAACTCATTCTTTATTTATATTAGTGTAATATCTACTGTATATTCCAACTTTTCCATGGTTCATACCCCCGATACTACCCATAGATTCATCAAAATAAACAAACAACACATAGAAAACAGAATCTGTCAAAAACAGAACAGTCTGTAGTAATCTGTGTTTCTTGAATTCTTCTATAAACTCCAAAAATTCTGAAAATTAGGACATCCTAAGAACTTTGTTTATTAATCTTCTGAAAAAAGAATCAATATTTTATCACGCTTCTATGATTTTGAAAAATTCTGGGACTGGGCACAAAAGTTTCTGTTTTTCAGCAAGATCAAATCAACTATCACCGTAAGCTATCCCAAAGGTCTTACTTGGCACAAACACTAATTAAAAAACCAAAAAACCATTACTACAGGGGTAATAATGTGTATACTCATAAAAATAGAAAATAAAAATGTTGGGTTGTCTCCCAACAAGCTCTTTCTTTATAGCCATTAAGATAGGCTTGAGAATTCAATGATGCTCACATAAAAGATAACAATTGAAACACGAAGAGAGCATCATGTAGCATGTGAAAAACACATCTCAGTCTAACATACTTCCTATGCATAGGCATATTATAGGCAATTAAATTATCAAGGCAAGCAAATCCTAGCATATGCAAAGAAGATGAAAGAAACAATAGCAATCTGAACATAATGAGAGGTAATTTAGTAACATGAAGATTTCCACAACCATATTTTCCTCTCTCATAATAATTGCATGTAGGTTCATAGTCAAATTCAACAATATAGCTATCACATAAAATTTTCTCTTTATGAGGCATGCAAAGTTGACACTCTTCCAAAATAGTGGGATTGTCATAAAATAAAGTCATGACCATTCCGAACCCACTTTTATCAAAAATCTCATAAGATTGAACATTATCCAAATATGTGGGATCTAAAGTTGACACTCTTGCAAACCCACTTTCAGTATTATTGCAAACATTATTATCAATCTCATGTTCATCATGGGGCTTAAATAAATTTTCAAGATTATAAGAAGAATCACCCCAATCATGATCGTTGCAACAAGTAGTGGACATAGCAAAACTAGCATCCCCAAGCTCAGGGTTTTGCATATTATTAGCACAATTGACATCAATAGAATTTATAGTAAGACCATTGCAATCATGCTTTTTAGTCAAGGATCTATCGTGAATCACTTCATACATTTCTTCATCACAATTTTTAGATTCACAAATTTCAAGGAGAACTTCATAAAGATAATCTAGTGCACAAAACTCACTAGCAATTGGTTCATCATAATTGGATCTCTTAAAAAGATTAGTGATACGTCTCGAACGTATCTATAATTTATGAAGTATTCATGCTTTTATATTATCATTCTTGGATGTTTTGCAATCATTTTATAGCAACTTTATATCATTTTTTGGGACTAACCTATTGACCCAGTGCCCAGTGCATGTTGTTGTATTTTGCTTGTTTTCTACATCGCAGGAAATCAATATCAAAAGGAGTCCAATCACCGCGAAACTTTTTGTGGATTTTTTATGGACCAGAAGACCCCCGATTGGCCAGAGCAGCACCTGGGGGTGACCCGAGGGGGGCACAACCCACCTGGGCGCGCCTGGGCCAGGCACGCCCAGGTGGGTTGGGCCCACCTCGGTGGCCTCCCGTACCCCATCTTCGCCCTGTAAATCATCAAATATTCCAAAAACCCTCGGGGTTAACCTAGATCAGAAGTTCCGCAGCTGCAGGCCTCTGTAGACACCAAAAACCAATCTAGACCCTGTTCCGGCACTCCGCCAGAGGGGAAATAATCACCGGTGGCCATCTTCATCATTTCGGCGGACACCACGATGAGGAGGGAGTAGTCCACCCTCGGGGCTGAGGGTTTGTACCAGTAGATATGTGTTTAATCTCTCTCTCTTGTGTTCTTGAGATGGCACGATCTTGATGTATCGCGGGCTTTGTTAATATAGTTGGATCACATGGTGTTTCTCCCTCTCTATCTTGTTGTGATGAATTGAGTTTTCCTTTTGAGATTTCTTTTTATCAGATTGAATACTTTTATGGATTTGAGAGCACTTGATGTATGTCTTGCATATGAATACTCTTGGTGACAATGGGGTATCGTATTGATTCACTTGATATATGTTTTGGCACTCAACTCGCGGATTCCCGAGGTGACATTGGGGTAATCTGTGCATAGGGGTTTATGCACGTTCTTGTCTTTGTTTCTCCGATAGAATCTTGGGGCACTCTTTGAGGTTCTTTGTGTTGGATTTAGTACTATGAATCTGAAATTATTTGGTGTTATTTTTGTACAAACTCTTGGATAGATCGATTGGAAAGAATAGCTTCGAGGTGGTTTCGTACCCTACAAACAATTTCTTCTTATGTTCTCCACTAGATAGGAACTTTGGAGTGATTCTTCATCGCACTTTTGGGGATGGTTATATGATCCAATTATATTAGCATTATTGAGAGATTGCACTAGCGAAAGTACGGACCCTAGGCCTCATTTTCAAGCATTGCAATACCGTTTATGCTCCGTTTTATCAATTTCTACCTTGCTATTTTTTATTGTTCTTAACACAAAGATCAATATCTACTATCCATATTACACTTGTCCTGAACTAGTGCACCTATACAATTTGTCATTGTATTGGGTGTGTTGGGGACACGAGAGATTTCTTTTATTTGGTTGCAAGGTTGTTTGAGAGAGACTATCTTCATACTACGCCTCCCACGGATTGATAAACCTTAGGTCATCCCTTGAGGGAAAATTGCTACTGTCCTACTTAACTCTGCGCTTGGAGGCCCAGCACGTGTCTACAAGAATAAAGTTGCGTAGTAGACATCAATTAGCAAGTGGATGAGGATCCATAAACTTAGATTTTTAGCAAGCGAAGATGCAAGCAAATAGAGGGTACATGGTAATACAAACAAAGATAGCAAACTGGCAAAAAGGCAAACGAAAAAGACAAACGGAAGAAGGGCGAATAAAAAGGCAAATCTTTTTGAAATTTGTTATAGAAGTGGGGAAGAGGAAAACGAGGGGTGAATGGCGAATAATGTAATGCAAAAGATGAGAGTTTATGATGGGTACTTGGTATGTCTTGACTTGGTGTAGATCTCCTCGGCGACGGCGTCAGAAATTCTTCCTGCTACTTCTTGAGCTTGCGTTGGTTTTTCCCTTGAAGAGGAAAGGGTGATGCAGCAAAGTAGAGATAAGTATTTCCCTCAGTTTGAGAACCAAGGTATCAATCCAATAGGAGACTACGCACAAATCACCGAATACCTGCACAAACAATCAAACAACTTGCACCCAATGCGATAAAGGGGTTGTCAATCCCTTCACGGTTACTTGCAAAAGTGAGATCTGATAGAGATAGATAAGCGATAAAGTAAATATTTTTGGTATTTTTGGTTTATAGATCGAAAAGCAAAAGATTGCAAAATAGTAGATCGGAAACTTATATTATGGAAAATAGACCCGGGGGCCATAGGTTTCACTACAGGCTTCTCTCAAGATAGCAAATAATATGGTGGGTGAACAAATTACTGCCGAGCAATTGATAGAAAAGCGCAAAGTTATGACGATATCGAAGGCAATGATCATCCATATAGGCATCACGTCCATGTCAAGTAGACCGAAATGATTCTGCATCTACTACTATTACTCCACAGATCGACCGCTATCCAGCATGCATCTAGAGTATTAAGTATATTAATGCATATAAAACATCCAATATAGATAATATAATAGCATGGAACAATCAAAACTTATAGATACGTTGGAGACATATCACCTGCATCCTGGTTTATTGGCCCCCTTTTTATTATTTGCCAATTTTTGACCAAAAATTTAACTAACAAAATATTAATGCATGTCACCAAAAATTATATCATTGGATCATATTTGAAAGTAGTTTTCAATGACATTAATTTTTATGACATGCATAACTATTGTGTTACTTAAAATTATTGTCAAAATTGGCACAAAATACGAAGGAGACCAATGGAAGTAGCAATCCATGTTTTAACTACTCGCATGCACGTAGTGGAGTAGTAATGTCTTTCTCAACTATTTCCTCCCTCACGTCCACTCCAATTTGCATGCACTGTATTAATTGGCCATCAATGAGGTGAACGACTTTACACGCGTCAAATTATCACATAAGGTGGATCTTCGTACAAAAATGCATCCCACCGTGTACCCGCGTGCGCGTGCGAGGGAATGAGTGTGTGCGTGCACATCTTCGCTTCGTGCATGTACTTCCAGTGTGCGTGAGTGAGGACGAGTACATTCTTCTGGAACCAGCAGCGCGTCACTATGATCAATACACAAGGAGGTCACGACAACGCTTGCACATGTACCACGTGGCTTCATGGATGCCCCTACATCATTTTAATAATAATATATTAACTGAAAAAGGAAGTACTAGTAAGGTACACGTGCATTGCACGCATGAGATTTGGCAACCAAATTATGAATAAATACCACACTATAACATGTAAGCTTTGAGTCATATATGCCTGATGTAGACATTCGTTTAATTCTTATAGTCCATCTCATTCAAAATCAATTAGTTTTATAAAAAAGTTGTCACATCCCTAGCCTTGCTATGCACTTGGACTAGCTTGGTTGTTGCATCATGTCTAAATTTATTTGAAAGTTGAAATAGGGATTGCTCAAACCCTAGCACCAGATCAAATCAACTAGGTTCAAATAAAAATATTTTCAATGAACCCAAAATGCCTTCACAAAATGTTCATCATCTTTGGATTGGTCTCGAACCTCTGCCAAAAATATTGCACATTTTTCCAGGTTAATTGGGGGTCACTGAATTAAATCATATAGTATTTGCATTAGGGCATTTAAATCCTATAAAATATATTAAATGCCCAAATAATCACAAACTGAAATGTTTACTGTTGGAAATATTCCAAACAGTGGCCACAGTCAGTTGCATGATTTTTGGAAATGCCCTGGCATTTTTAATAAAGCCCGGAACAAAATAACCAAATAGAAAACAGAAATAAAGAGAGAGAGAGAGAAGGACTCACCTGGTCTCACCTGTGCAGCCCACCTGGCTGGCCCAGGAGCTGGCCCAACCCACCACCGCCTCCTCCATGTTGTCTTCCTCCCCCGCCAGAAGGACGCAGGCGCGTGCTCGCCCCGCGTCGGCCACCTCCTCCCTCTCTGCCTGCCTGGCTCCTCCCCGGTGCGCCTAGACGACGCCACGGAGACGCCACGCACCCCCCTGACCTCTCACTCTTCCCCGTGGCCCTCTCCCCTCTGCCCCCTCTCTCTCACCCGCGCCGAGCGCAGCCGTGGCCGCCGACGAGCACCACCGTGGCCACAGCCACTGCCTCGCCTAGACGAAGCGCTCAAAAGCTCCGCCTCGACTTCCTCTTCCTCCCCACTGAGCCACGCCTCGCTGGAAGATCTGCAGCGTCGTCCCCGACCTCGTCTTCAACCTCTGACCGCCGGCGAACTCACCGGGGATTCGCGAGCTCTAGCCTCTCCCCGGCCTCGCCGTTGCCTCTACTGGATTCGCCGTGAGCCCCTGCCCCTTTTCCCCTCTCTCCCCGTGCTCCATCTCCCTCCCTAGCCGCCGTCCGCAATGAGCCCGAGAGCTCATCGCCGCCGGCCATGTCGCCACCGTTGGCTAGAGCTGCAACCGAGCACGCAGCCATGCTCAGTGCATCCCCGGGAGCCCGTATCACCACTCCATGCACATCGCCGTGCCCCCTAGCGACGAGCCCGAGTTCTCCTGAGCTCTAGCATCCGCCAAGGTCGTCACCGGCGTCGTTTCCGGCGACCCCGAACTCCACCTCCACCACCAATCGACGCGGCTTGCTCCCAGCTACTCGTAGATGCCCTCAGCCGTCTGTTTCATCGCTGGAGACGCAAACCGGAGGCTCGCCGCCGCGGCTGGCCTCGCCGGCGTCAATTCGCTGGCGGGTTTGACCCCGGTGACCTGGGGTTTGACCCTGTTTGACTTCCCTAGGGTCGCCGACAAGTGGGCCCAGGCCCCCTGGCTAATTTAGTTTAACAAAAACTAACTCTCTGTTAGTACAGAGCCCATGACATGTGGGTCCCAGCGTTAGGTTTGACCTGGACACGGCCCTGTTGACCTGCTGACATCATGATGATGTCAAGCTGACGTAGTAATTATTTTCTGGAATTTTAAATAAATCAGAAATGATTTATAAATTCCAGAAAATAGCCAAAACTTCTAAAAATCATAGAAATTATTCTGTAACTCCAATGCAAAAGTTTATATATGAAAAATGATCAGAAAAATCCAATCTATCCATCTGTACCTTCTTCATGCATGTTAGAACAACTTATAGCTACTGTTTAGGAAAAATCATGTAAATGGCATTTGAATTTCCACATATGGAGTTTGAATTTGAATCTTGGATTCAAACCAACTTCATTTAACCTGTTGCTAGTTGCATTAGCCCAAATCACAGCATATTGACATGTCATGATCATGCATCATATTGTGCATTGCATTGATTGTGTTCTTCCTTGTTTGCCGGTATTTGTCCCCTCTCAGTAGACGACGTTCCGGCGATGAGTTCGATGACACCGATGAAGAGCTATACTATCTTCAGAAGTGCCAGGCAAGAAAAAACCCCTTGTTCATTCCGATATAATCCCACTCTCTCGCTCCTGCTCTCTTTTACTGCATTAGGACAACAACGATTCAAGTGTTACATGCTGCGGTAGTTCAACCCCTTTCCTCTGCATGACCTGTCAATGCCACAGTAAATAGATGAAACCCACTAGCATGAGTAGGAGTTGTCTGAGCCCTGATGTGCCTACTCATTCATGCTTGTTTGTCATGCCTGCTATTGCTTAGAGTTGTGTCAGGTCTGATTCATCGGGGATGAATTGGAAAGTTGTGAACATGCCCTACTGTGTGAGAGCTAAGTGTGTGAACACGATTTGGTAAAGGTAGCGGTGAGAGGCCATGTAGGAGTACATGGTGGGTTGTCTCATTGCAGCCATCCTCAGGAACTGAGTTCTGTGTTTGTGATCCATGAACAGTTACTACCATGCATTGGAATGCTTAAGTGCCCCTCTCGACTTATTAATCAACCTGATCTCTGTCCAGGAGTTGTAACTAGTTTCTGGTGTTTGTAGGTAGTGTTAGTAGTCTACCAAGTGGCACCCGGTACAGGTGGGCTTGGGACAGACTAGGCACAATGGCACGGTGTACCAAGTGGCACCCGGATGGTGGGCTTGGGAACCCTGCTCACATCGTTTGGGGCCGTGAGCGACACCCCGGCCGGATCTCCTTGCGGATGGAACCCGAATAGGCAATAAACCTGGACGAGAGACTTGTGTGGTTAGTCAGGTCGTGGCCGACTCCCTCGCCAGGCTTCCGCTTGAAGGTTGCCGAGATACACGATGTGTACATGGTGGTAAGTGGCGAGAGCATGTGTGAAGAAGTACACCCCTCCAGGGTTAACATCATCTATTCGAATAGCCATGTCCGTGGAAAAGAACTTCTGGGCTGCCTGTACAGTTCATAGACAAGTGAAAGTGGATACTCTAAAACTCACAAGATAAGCGTGAGTGCTATGGGTGGCATTCTCGTAGGGAGACGGGAGCGGATCCATAGTGGTGTATTGATATGGTGAATATGTGGACTCGTGTGCGCCACCTCAAAAGAGTTACTTGCAGTCATAGTTCAGGATAGCCACCGAGTCAAAGCTGGCTTGCTGCAATTAAACTCCACCACCCCCTTTGTTCATACCGATGCATATGTAGCTAGTTCTGATGTAAGTCTTGCTAGGTACATTTGTACTCACGTTTGCTTATTTTATGTTTTGCAGAGAGACTTCAGTCTCACTAGTAGTTCCACGTGGACTTCGACGTTTAGCGTGTTACCTCAGCTACGATCTTGTACCCTTGGGAGGGTCTTGTGGATAGTCAGGCTTCTCAGCCTTCTTCATTTGTACTTGTCTGTACTCAGACAAGTTAAGCTTCCGCATGTGCTTGTTGCTTGTATGCTCTGTATGTTGGGTCATGAGACCTATGTTTGAAATACCTGGCTCCTCGGAGCCTATTGTATAAATACTCTGAGTCGTAGAGTCTTGTTGTGATGCCATGTTGTATTTGCACATATCGGGCATATTGTGTGTATGATTGAAATGCTTGGTATGTGTGGAATCCGACAACCTAGTTGTCTATCCTTGGTAGCCTCTCTTATGGGGAAATGTAGTCTGGTGCTTCCACTGAGCCATGGTAGTCTGCTACAGCCCGGTTTACCGGAGTCCTGTTAGCCCAGTTGCTACTGCTCCGGAACACTTAGACTGGCCGGCATGTGTCCTTCTTCGATCCTGTGTCTGTCCCTTCGGGGAAATGTCATGCGGTGTCTTTCGGAGTCCTGTTAGCCTGCTACAGCCCGGATTCCCGGAGTCCTGCTAGCCCAGTTGCTACAGCCTGAATTCACTCGCTGATGACCGACACGTTCGTTGCTGGGTCATGTATGCCTGTCCCCGTAAGTTAGTGCCACTTTGGGTTCACGACTAGTCATGTCGGCCCGGGTTCTCTGTCATATGGATGCTAGCGACACTATCATATACGTGAGCCAAAAGACGCAACCGGTCCTGGGCCAGGTAAGGCGACACCCGTGGGAATACCATGCGTGAGGCCGCAAAGTGATATGAGGTGTTACATGCTAGATCGGTGTGACTTAGAATCGGGGTCCTAACAGCTTTGGTATCAGAGCCTGACTGCCTGTAGGATTACCAAGCCAAACTGGTCGAAGTCGTGTCTAGAAATGCTTTAGTTATATAAGGGAATTGATTGTGGAAAGGAACGTAAGGCTCTTTTTACTCCTTTACCCTATGCCGTTCTTATCTGAGTCACCCTCTTCTTTTCTGCGGGGATTAAGAACTAGGCTTTCTCATCTTCTATCAGGATCACATGTTACTAATCTGTAGACTTATAGGAATGATGGATTCAAGCCCCAGTTCAGTTCCTACTACTTCCGTGTGTTCATAGCTGGCCTCAGAACCTTGATATTGTGATGTTGAGTGGTTATGCCACCATTTTGCAGGATGTCTCGAATATTTTTCGAGCATTTACAGCCGTTATGTTGTCCGAGTCATTCCAGGTTTCTAAACAATCTGATGCATTTGCAATCCCTTCCTTCCATTCCCGATGTCCCTTTGGGCCAGTTCAACCACACTAATTAGTGTGTTGAGGTACTCCATTGCCTCCACATATATGTTGGAGCTAGTGTTATGACCCTAGGTGTCTTAGAGGATCACCAGGTAATCTAGACATGTTTTGTGTTCCCAGTGTGATGATTCTGGCCATTATTCTCGAAAGCATCCCGTGATGCCATTTAGTTAGTAGGTATTCTACTCCTGGGTTTTGAACCCGAGATTCACCCTACTTCATGTTGTTAGTATTTGCTAGTTCCCTTAAGATATTAGTAACCTTTGCGATACTCCTCGAGGTCCGTGGTATCTCCTTCTTCCAAATACCATGAACTGCATATGGCAGAAGTTCTCTTGAACCAAAAGATCACAACCAGAGTGCTCTTGACGAGTTCTCCATTCAAATTGTGAATCTGCCAGTCCTTCTTCTTCTGCATGGGTTATCCGGAAGAAATATGTTGAACTTGTTCGACATGCTAAACCATGCATCCACAACTCATAAAATCATATGTTCCTTTGGGTTGTCCCTCTTTAGTTATTTTCTGGCCCTCGTCTATCAATTGATAGTCAAGAGTATGTGTGCAATCGTGCTCATTGATGCCTATTATTCTTGTGGTCCGTCAAGCCATTCTATTCTGGATGGCTAGGAGAAACAAACTCCGGTACCTCGTCCATATCTAGGATTGGGTCAAAGTAGTTGTATTCCACAGATCAAAATGCCAATCCAGTTTTTGTTCTGTTCTACCTTGGAGTGTTACCATCTTTATGTCAAGAGTGTCATGAGAATTGCACCACCTCTTATGAATTCTTGATTTAGTGATACTCCTCACCATCATCGTTCATTCCTCGGTCTCCGTGTTATTATAACCGGAATACCGACAAGTGAATTGTGATGTGTGAAATCAATACTCCTAGCAACTCCGATGCTTGGTAGTTAATGGACAATACTCTCATCCTTAGTATGCCGGTTATTGAATCATCATCCTAAGATTTATTGTGCGAACTAGTCCATTTTTCCTGGTGCACTCCTCGATTAATGAGATAGGATTGTGTCAATCCATCACTCTCTTGATCACATCGTCTTGCCCTGAAAAGGAAGATTGATCTCGAGCTTAGTAACATATCGGTGGTTCGTGATTTTCCGAATATCTTCTCGGAAGTGTTACCAGGTTGTCACCTGACCGTTATGTTGAGCTCGTGATCAAATGGTTTTCCTATAAACCATTCTTTCTTCAAGAATCTGTGTTGGATACCCTGAACTAGTTGGTTGAGCTAAACAACAACTTGGAGAGTTGGAAGATAAAAGTTTTGCCTAACTTAGTTAATTTTTCAAAGGGATATCCTTGTCTTTGTGTGGTTGTCGAAAATATGATATCTTCATCGATTGGTCCTCGTGATCAGTTGTTGGGTCTATCATCTTGTCAAAACTTTGATTTGAACATGGGTTATCGTCAAATCAAATCAGAACCAACGATGTTCGTAATGTTGTCCTACTCGTGGTTGATCCCTTGAGCATACACCATTACATCTTTTGGTCTGACCAATACTATCACATTGTTCACATAATGGTGGAAGTCCAGTGATATGGAAATTCCGATGAATTGCTGTTGAACCCATCAACAGCATTTTATCTCCCCCATGATTCGTGTTGAACTTTGAGCTAGTGTTGGGAACTTATGTAAGCATTTTCTTCGTGTCCTGTTCATGAAGTATATGTTTGGTGTAAGAAGTGACTTCCTCTAATTCACGTGCATCTGATGCAAGTTGCCGCCGTGAATTCGAGAAAGTTAGTTTTGTTTCCTCTGGAATCTTCCCAAGTCAGTTATGCATGTGTGAATGTATACTATGGTTTGGTGGATTAATTACCTCCACTCCATATGTATTCCCTAGCACACCAAGCCACTGATTGATTTGTTCTAGGAGAAGAAGTTCCTTCTTAAGAGCATGCCTTATGCAAGGACTTCGATATCCTCGATTATGGTTCCCTACCAGAACTCGGTAGTGTTTTGTTGTAAGACTACCATGTGGTCATGCTTGTTTGGGACAGCGTGTTCACATGTGTGTAGCAGAGCCAGCTCATGTTTTGGAGCTTGCTATCATAGTTCATCTCCCAAGAATCTCGCCACATCATCTCGTTGACTTGTGTTGCAACCTTTCTTTTCTAGACATGTTGTCTGAAAAAAATCATGTTACCAACCAGATCTGAATCTCAGGCAGATATGATGGTTGGAACATTTCCAAGATCTATGATGTAGGTCCCAACGAGGTTGATGTTCTGGCCGACACACCTAGCCGGAAGATCTATTATTGTAGTATCTTGAATGAGCAATTCGACCATCTTCTCCATGAGGATTTGGTATGACTTATTCCACAAGTTGTTCCTTATGGATTTTTGTGCTTCCGAAGTCCGACCTTTACTTGATGGCCATGTTGATGTTTTAAGCATTGATCGTGGTACCTAGTACATCAATGAGAACATTAGAAGCAGGGTGCTAAATGTCTCTCGGTCGATCATCCAGATTTGCTTCTTTGGCATTGCTAAGGAAAAATCTGAGAAAGTGTTGTCCTCCTTTGCACCTGCATCCTCCATCACCGTTCATCATGATAGTATGATGTGTTGCCAGGATCCTCGGCACGGATGTTGGTAAAACCTTGATGAATATGGAAATGCTCAAGTTCTTGAAAGCACGCTCAGTCACTAGGTTATGTCCTTGGTATCAACTGGAATGTGCCTTCCATTTTCCGAGTTGTTCTATAACCATAGTTTCCTTACCAAATTGAGTGTGCCATTCTTTTGAATTCTTTCAAACGATCATTTGTAAATTGCCTTAGGCTGGTATGAAGAGTTTCAATGATCTCTGAATCAAAAGTAATTCTTTTTGCCACTTAAGGGAATATTTCTACGAGCCACCTTCCCTAAGGTGCCCCGTTATGGAATCGTGGCAATTATCTCCTCGCTACTTTGAAACCATGCACCATCCTACTTCAGCATGGAATTGTTGCCTACCAAATTGAACCTCTGTCATCTTTCCATCCCTCTTGATGTGTGTTTTGTGTGTCAGCTCAAGAGATGTTTCAATGTCTCACTCCAGGAGTTGATCCTGAGTTGCTCGATCTTTGAGAAGATCGATTCTTCTGGAGTTGTCCCTTTCCTCTCGTTGTCATGTTAGATGGAGTTCTCAGAGCAAGACATCGAGACAAAGATGGTGATCGAATCAACGTTCGTGTTAGTTTGTGTTCCCCTTCATCTTACCCTACGCTTGAATCTCGGGACGAGATTCTTGCTTAGTGGGGGTGAGTTTTCACATCCCTAGCCTTGCTATGCACTTGGACTAGCTTGGTTGTTGCATCATATCTAAATTTATTTGAAAGTTGAAATGGGGATTGCTCAAACCCTAGCACCAGATCAAATCAACTAGGTTCAAATAAAAATATTTTCAATGAACCCAAAATGCCTTCACAAAATGTTCATCATCTTTGGATTGGTCTCGAACCTCTGCCAAAAATATTGCACATTTTTCTAGGTTAATTGGGGGTCACTGAATTAAATCATATAGTATTTGCATTTGGGCATTTAAATCCTATAAAATATATTAAATGCCCAAATAATCACAAACTGAAATGTTTACTGTTGGAAATATTCCAAACAGTGGCCATAATCAGTTGCATGATTTTTGGAAATTCCCTGGCATTTTTAATAAAGCCCAGAACAAAATAACAAAATAGAAAAAAGAAATAAAGAGAGAGAGAAGGACTCACCTGGTCTCACCTGTGCAGCCCACCTGGCTGGCCCAGGAGCTGGCCCAGCCCACCACCGCCTCCTCCATGTCGTCTTCCTCCCCCGCCAGAAGGACGGAGGCGCGTGCTCGCCCCGCGCCGGCCACCTCCTCCCTCCCTGCCTGCCTGGCTCCTCCCCAGTGCGCCTAGATGACGCCACGGAGACGCCATGCACCCCCCTGACCTCTCACTCTTCCCCATGGCCCTCTCCCCTCTGCCCCCTCTCTCTCACCCGCGCCGAGCGCAGCCGTCGCCGCCGACGAGCACCACCGTGGCCACAGCCACTGCCTCGCCTCGCCGAAGCGCTCAGAAGCTCCACCTCGACTTCCTCTTCCTCCCCACCGAGCCATGCCTTGCTGGAAGATCTGCAGCATCGTCCCTGACCTCGTCTTCAACCTCTGACCGCCGGCGAACTCACCGGGGATTCGCGAGCTCCAGCCTCTCCCCGGCCTCGCCGTTGCCTCTGTTGGATTCGCCGTGAGCCCCTGCCCCTTTCCCCCCTCTCTCCCCGTGTTCCATCTCCCTCCCTAGCCGCCGTCCGCAACGATCCCGAGAGCTCATCGCCGTCGGCAGCCACCGTTGGCTAGAGCTGCAACCGAGCACGCAGCCGTGCTCAGTGCATCACCAGGAGCCCGTAGCACCACTCCACGCACCTCGCCGTGCCCCCTAGCGACGAGCCCGAGCTCGCCCGAGCTCCGGCGTCCGCCAAGGTCGTCGCCGGCGTCGTTTCCGGCGACCCCGAGCTCCACCTCCACCACCAATCGACGCGGCTTGCTCCCAGCTGCTCGTAGATGCCCTCCGCCGTCCGTTTGATCACCGGAGACGCAAACCCGAGGCTCGCCGCCGCGGCTGGCCTCACCGGCGTCAAGTCGCCGGCAGGTTTGACCCCGCTGACCTGGGGTTTGACCCTGTTTGACTTCCCCAGGGTCGCCGACAAGTGGGCCCAGGCCCCCTAGCTAATTTTAGTTTAACAAAAACTAACTCTCTGTTAGTATAGAGCCCATGACATGTGGGTCCCAGCGTGAGGTTTGACCTGGACACGGCCCTATTGACCTGCTGACGTCATGATGATGTCAGGCTGATGCAGTAATTATTTTCTGGAATTTTAAATAAATCAGAAATGATTTATAAATTCCAGAAAATAGCCAAAACTTCTAAAAATCATAGAAATTATTCTGTAACTCCAAATGCAAAGATTTATATATGAAAAATGATCAGAAAAATCCAATCTATCCATCTGTACCTTTTTCATGCATGTTAGAACAACTTATAGCTACTGTTTAGGACAAATCATGTAAATGGCATTTGAATTTCCACATATGGAGTTTGAATTTGAATCTTCGATTCAAACCAACTTCATTTAACCTGTTGCTAGTTGCATTATCCCAAATCACAGCATATTGACATGTCATGATCATGCATCATATTGTGCATTGCATTGATTGTGTTCTTCCTTGTTTGCCGTTGTTTGTCCCCTCTCAGTAGACGACGTTCCGGCGATGAGTTCGATGACACCGATGAAGAGCTATACTATCTTCAGAAGTGCCAGGCAAGCAAAACCCCCTTGTTCATTCCGATATAATCCCACTCTCTCGCTCCTGCTCTCTTTTACTGCATTAGGACAACAACGATTCAAGTGTTACATGTTGCGGTAGTTGAACCCCTTTCCTCTGCATGACCTGTCATTGCCACAGTAAATAGATGAAACCCACTAGCATGAGTAGGAGTTGTTTGAGCCCTGATGTGCCTACTCATTCATGCTTGTTTGTCATGCCTGCTATTGCTTAGAGTTGTGTCAGGTCTGATTCATCGGGGATGAATTGGAAAGTTGTGAACATGTCCTACTGTGTGAGAGCTAAGTGTGTGAACACGATTTGGTAAAGGTAGAAGTGAGAGGCCGTGTAGGAGTACATGGTGGGTTCTCTCATTGCAGCCGTCCTCAGGAACTCAGTTCTGTGTTTGTGATCCATGAATAGTTACTACCTTGCATTGGAATGCTTAAGTGCCCCTCTCGACTTATTAATCAACCTGATCTCTGTCCAGGAGTTGCAACTAGTTTCTGGTGTTTGTAGGTAGTGTTAGTAGTCTACGAAGTGGCACCTAGTATAGGTGGGCTTGGGACAAACTAGGCACAGTGGCACGGTGTACCAAATGGCACCCGGATGGTGGGCTTGGGAACCCTGCTCACGTCGTTTGGGGCCATGAGCGACACCCCGGCCGGATCTCCTTGCGGATGGAACCCGAATAGGTGATAAACCTGGACGAGAGACTTGTGTGGTTAGTCAGGTCATGGATGACTTCCTCGCCAGGCTTCCGCTTGAAGGTTGCCGAGATACACGATGTGTACATGGTGGTAAGTGGCGAGAGCGTGTGTGAAGAAGTACACCCCTGCAGGGTTAACATCATCTATTCGAATACCCGTGTCCGCGGAAAAGAACTTCTGGGTTGCCTGTACATTTCATAGACAAGTGAACGTGGATACTCTAAAACTCGCAAGATAAGCGTGAGTGCTATGGGTGGCATTCTCGTAGGGAGACGGGAGCGGATCCATAGTGGTGTATTGATACGGTGAATATGTGGACTTGTGTGCGCCACCTCAAAAGAGTTACTTGCAGTCGTAGTTCAGGATAGCCACCGAGTCAAAGCTGGCCCTTTGTTGATACCGATGCATATGTAGCTAGTTCTGATGTAAGTCTTGATGGGTACATTTGTACTCACGTTTGCTTATTTTATGTTTTGGAGAGAGACTTCAGTCTCACTAGTAGTTCCACGTGGACTTCGACGTTTAGCTTGTGACCTCAGCTACGATCTTGTACCCTTGGGAGGGTCTTGTGGATAGTCAGGCTTCTCAGCCTTCTTCATTTGTACTTGTCTGTACTCAGACAAGTTAAGCTTCCGCATGTGCGTGTTGCTTGTATGCTCTGTATGTTGGGTCATGAGACGTATGTTTGAAATACCTGGCTCCTCGGAGCCTATTGTATAAATACTCTGAGTCGTAGAGTCTTGTTGTGATGCCATGTTGTATTTGCACATATCGGGCATATTGTGTGTATGATTGAAATGCTTGGTATGTGTGGGATCCGACAACCTAGTTGTCTATCCTTGGTAGCCTCTCTTATGGGGAAATGTAGTCTGGTGCTTCCACTGAGCCATGGTAGTCTGCTACAGCCCGGTTTACCGGAGTCCTGTTAGCCCAGTTGCTACTGCTCCGGAACACTTAGACTGGCCGGCATGTGTCCTTCTTCGATCCTGTGTCTGTCCCTTCGGGGAAATGTCATGCGGTGTCTTTCGGAGTCCTGTTAGCCTGCTACAGCCCGGATTCCCGGAGTCCTGCTAGCCCAGTTGCTACAGCCTGAATTCACTCGCTGATGACCGACACGTTCGTTGCTGGGTCATGTATGCCTGTCCCCGTAAGTTAGTGCCACTTTGGGTTCACGACTAGTCATGTCGGCCCGGGTTCTCTGTCATATGGATGCTAGCGACACTATCATATACGTGAGCCAAAAGGCGCAAACGGTCCCGGGCCAGGTAAGGCGACACCCGTGGGAATACCGTGCGTGAGGCCGCAAAGTGATATGAGGTGTTACATGCTAGATCGGTGTGACTTAGAATCGGGGTCCTGACAAAAGTTAATCTATTTTATGATTCATGGAATTGTGCGTTGTCAAGCATAAAGTAAAAAATAAATAATGGCAATTCAACTAGATAAAAAAATTGGGCAGTTATGATACGGAAGATTCTAGAACAAAGGAGAAGTACTTGTGTTTTGAGGTTTGTGCATTATGCATAAGTTCAACCATGGAGTCTTCTAGATTGTACGTGTGGTAGAAACTGGTGGAATGTAGATGATATCCAGTGGGCAGTACTGCTCGGATTTGCCATCTCTACATCGGCTAGTTGGCTTCATCCAACGACCATCTTTCAAATTCATTCGCACTCAATATAGGGGTATAGATATAGATAGAGAGGTATAGATAGAGACTAGTTTGGCACATCATCTAAAGGCTTTCTTCACGCTCATTTTTTGTACAAATGTGCTCCATCGTGCACCCGCACGTTTGTATGTGGGAACGAGCGCGTGTGTGTGATACGTCCATTTTGCATCATGTTTTCTTACTGTTATTTATGATGATTTTATGTATAATAATACTTTTGGAGTAATTCTAATGCCTTTTTCTCTCATAATTTGTAAGTTACACACAAAGAGGTTGAATTGCGGCAGCTAGAAATCTGGACCTGGAAAAGCTACGTCAGGCCACCTATTCTGCACAACTCCAAACAAGCTGAAACTTCACAGAGAATTTTTATGGAATATATGAAGAATATTGGAGCAAATAACTACCAGAGGGGGCCCACCAGGTGGGCACAACCCACCTGGTCGCTCCAGGGAGCCCAGGCGCGCCCTGGTGGGTTGTGCTCACCCAGGCCCACCTCCGGTGCCCATCTTCTGGTATATAAGTCATTTTGACCTAGAAAAATAAGGAGAAGACTTTCGGGGCCGAGCGCCGCCGTCTGGAGGCGAAACTTGGGCAGGAGCACTTTTGCCCTCCGGCGGAGCGATTCCGCCGGGGAACTTCCCTCCCGGAGGGGGAAATCATCGTCGTCATCATCACCAACAACTCTCCCATCTTGGGGAGGGCTATCTCCATCAACATCTTCAACACCACCATCTCATCTCAAACCCTAGTTCATCTCTTGTGTTCATTCTTCTTACTGGAACTATAGATTGGTGCTTGTGGGTGACTAGTAGTGTTGATTACATCTTGTAGTTGATTACTATATGGTTTATTTGGTGGAAGATTATATGTTCATATCCAATATGCTATTTAATACCCCTCTGATCTTGAGCATGATTATCATTTGTGAGTAGTTACTTTTGTTCTTGAGGTCACGGGAGAAATCATGTTGCAAGTATCATGTGAACTTGATTATGTGTTCGATATTTTGATAGTATGTATGTTGTGATTCCCTTAGTGGTGTCATGTGAACGTCGACTACATGACACTTCACCATATTTGGGCCTAAGGGAATGCATTGTGGAGTAGCAATTAGATGATGGGTTGCGAGAGTGACAGAAGCTTAAACCCCAGTTTATGCGCTATTCCGTAAGGGACCGATTGGATCCAAAAGTTTAATGCTATGGTTAGAATTTATTCTTAATAATGTTCTCGTAGTTGCGGATGCTTGCAGGAGGGTTAATCATAAGTAGGAGGTTTGTTCAAGTAAGAATAGCACCTAAGCACCGGTCCACCCACATATCAAATTATGAAAGTAGCAAACACAAATCGAACCAACATGGTGAAAGTGACTAGATGAAAATCCCGTGTACCCTCAAGAACGCTTTGCTTATCATAAGAGACCGTTTTGGCCTGTCCTTTGTCTAAAAAGGATTGGGCTACCTTGCTGCACTTTTGTTACTACTATCGTTACTTGCTCGTTACAAATTATCTTGCTATCAAACTACTCTGCTACTTACAATTTCAGCACTTGCAGACATTACCTTGCTGAAACCACTTGTCATTTCCTTCTGCTCCTCATTGGGTTCAACACACTTACTTATCGAAAAGAGCTACAATTGATCCCCTATACTTGTGGGTCATCAGTGTGCACCTCTTATCTTTTGCACAGGTAGTCCGTGTGTGTGAGAGATACTAAGATATGGTGAGGGAATACATGTCAATGCAATTTGTGTGAAGGAGAGGCCTATATACATACATGTATGTGCATGGGGCCGGGGTGATATAGGAAAAGGGAGGGGAGGGGTCGACCGCGCGAGATATCGATAGAGACAGATAGGGGGAAGAGCTCTACGAGCATACAAGCACTGGGATATGGGGGTGGGGGCTGGAAGAAGGTGTGAGGGGCCAAGTGGAGGGAGACTATGAAGGAGTGCACAAGTTCGAGATCGATATTTAAAGAGAGGGGGTGAGTGCGCGGTTGTGCGCAGTGGCGGAGCCATGAAAAATAAATGAGCTAGGGGGCCAAGCATTGCTAACCCTTTACGGGGAAGGCCAATTCATCAATTTAAACCATTTTTACCAGCAATTGATCTACTGATCATATTCATATTAGCTTCAGTATATAGTGATGTTAGGGGTCCTCATCCGCCTCTTCAACCCGCGCCTTGTTACCCCGAAGTTTTAAGATATATTTTTGTCCCGTTGTGCTCCGAAAACTCCCTCCATCTCACCCACACCTTGCTGTCCCAAAATTACAACGCGCGCGAAAACTCCCACCTCATGCGAAATCCCGACACGTGAAATGCCCGTGATACCCCTCAACTGAAAGAACCGCCTAGCTCAAATCGGTGGGGGTACTTCCATAACTTACCCCCACATTTCGGACAAGCGCGTCCTTAAGCCATGGTTCCCCCTCCCATCCCATCCGCCCACCCATTCTTACACCGAGGCCGCGAAAACCCGCGAAGCCCCACACCCTCCTCCGTCCGCCACCCAGCCGGAGCCTCTTCCCTGATGACGTCGTCCATAGCAACACCTTGACGTCCCTCATCCACCGCACCGGATGAGGATCCGTCGTCGATCTCGTCGTCCCGCCGGTTCAGCCACCCCGTCCTCCACCTCCAAGGAGCGGCCGTGACGTTCCCCTCGTCTTTCGCGCCACCTCCATTCCCACACCACCATCTTCACCTACACCACGAGAAGAGCAGCATCATCATCTATTCCTTGGCTAAAGTTGAGGCCTAATCGGCGCCACCAAAGAGGTTCTACACCAATCGCCGCATTTTCTTGTTCATTCGATCACATGGGTGATGCTGGCACTCGGTCCTGAACCGACATGGTGCGACTCCATCCATGGCGGCGGCGCCGGCCACTTCCTCCACGGTGTTGCTCCCTCGGCGGTGATGTCCACATCAATAGGTGTTGCTGCTGCATTGGCTCTCGCTCTCGCTGCTACTCTGCTCTTGCTCTCGGCCCCCTGCCTAGTCGGCTCTTTCTCTTGCTCGCGCTCGCGCAGCTGCTCTCACTCTTGCTCTTGCTTGCGCTGCTGCTCTACTCTTGCGCGCGCTGCTACTTCACGAGCAGCAGATCCTGCTCTCACTCGAGCTCCTGCAGCTACTACCCAAGATGCTGCTACATGAACAGCTGCCCCGGCTCCCGCACACGCTGCTGCTCCGGGCGCTGCTGCTGCTACTACTGCTTTTTGGCTACTAGTGTGTTCAGTTTCGACAGTAAAATTCAGTTTCGAGAGCAAAATTCAGTTTCGATAGTTAAATTCGGTTTCGACGGTTAAATTCAATTTCGACAGTTAAGTTCAGAGATGAGTGACTGATGAATTTACAACTAGCACTTTGTGGTTATATATTTTACGTCATCTATTGGAGATGCTATTAGAATTCCACTCAGGTTAACATTGTCTTTCTTGTCCTGCTTCAGCCTCGCCGTCGTACAACTCACCGGAGCTGCTCCAATGACGAAACCCTCCATCATAGCGAAGCAGTACCCCCGGCTCCATCTCCAGACGGCTAAGATATCCTTCCCCTCCTCCGACAGCCAAATCAGCTGGAGCATCCTCACCGACCAACCCAATCACGCTGAGATCGACATGGCTTCGCCAAAGAGGTTGTACACTTGTTGCATCACTTTTTTACTCTACATGTTATATATTTATTGTCCATTGAGCACACGTAGTAACATGAAATACGATCAGTTTCTCCCACTATATGACAAGCAGTGAGGTACTAGGCAACTTAGCTATCCGTGATGGACTCTCTTGAACGCCACCATTATTTTATCTCTGCGTGTTTGAGCTGTGCATTTGTAGATGGGCCTGGGAGTTGAGCTAGTAGGGCAGTGGCCTAGGTCCAAAGTAGTAGAAGTAGCACAAAAACATTTTTTGAGTGTAGGTTTTTTCCTGCTCAAGCCTGCCTACTAGAATCGCCAGTGCTTAAAAGGAAAAGTGAAGGAAAACATAGGAATTGGAAAGTTTCCTATGGTACTACTATTCATGCATTTGGTTCAAAGGAATGGAGCAAAGGAAAACTGTAGGATTTGTTCCTTCAGTGTATCCTTGAAAGAAAAACCGTAGGAATCTTAATATCCACTTGTCCTCCTTTTCAAATTCCTAGTCGTTAAGCACAAGACTAAGAGATAGTACCATAATAGCATTATAACCATACATTTACTTGTAGTTTGACTTAATCTCACCATGCTTCTTTGCATCCTGTGATCTTCCAATTCTTGTGAACAAAACACCCAGATTGGCAGAAATCCGGTGTTTTTAAATTCTCTGTTTTGCATGTGCATTCCTATCCTATTCCTGTGTATTTCCTATCCCTACATTGTTAGAATCCTCAAATTCAAACAAGCCCTTACACAATTACTTATGTTACAGATATGTGTCAAAGAAAACCTTGTGTAGTTTGTCCCGCTCCTGTTGTGATGTGTTCCACCCCAGCTCAGCTGCTCCAACGATGGAAGGGTTCACCACAGCAGAGAACCGCCCTCCAGACTGTCTTTCGCCACCTCAGATCTTCTTCCTCGCCGCCGGCAGCCATGAAAACTGCATGACCATCATCAACTGAGCAGATGACCTTGAGGACTACACGGGTCCGCAAGAGAGGTCGCACTCTTGCGTGTCTGCTTACATTAAGCATTGCTTAATATGATGACATGCTACTTTATTGTCATGTTCACCGATTAGACTCCAAGTCATGTCCAAACTAATGCTCAAACTTTAGTTTTTAAATGGTTGTGGGGTACATATTGGGGCAGCAGTCAATACTATTTGTCTACTATCTGGTTAGTCTCGGGTGTCTACTATGAGTTTCCTGTTGGGTGGAAACAATCATTAAAGGAGCCATCATCTGTATTTCTGAACTAAAGCTATTATCTGCCTACTATCATTGGTTTTGGGTCTATCCACAGTTTGCTACCATCACTCTGGATTTGTGCATGCACTCCTTACATAATCTCACTATGTTTTATTCATATCCATGTCAGTTATTGTACACAATGGTACTGAACATGTAGAGCAAAAGAGACGAGCCTTGCATGGCAATAAAATTTCATGCAGACGTTGCTCCATGGTCTGTGCAAAAGCAACCCCCCTCACCCCATTCCAGACTGTAATCAAGAGGAAGATAACAGTTCAGAGGGGGACTCAGAGGGAGTAGACCACTCCTATTAACCCCCTGAGGTCTTTTGCTCTAACTTGGCCTGCTGATGTTGGTCATATCATGCATATGGTGCCTTGAATTGCTTACATTATACATAAAATATGTCATCTTCTTAGTTTAGACATGCATTGTATGAATACCATCTGTTTAGTTTCTATATCATATATGTGAATCATGCAATGCCATCTTGTTTAGCCAGGCATCATATATGTGAATTTTGCAATGCCACCGTAGTTAGCCAGTCATCTTATATGTGAATTATATCATGCTATCATTTTTTAATTATGTATTAAATAAGTCAACAATTTTAGTACATTCAATTACTCTTCCTGATCATCAGCCATTCGACATGGTCATAGCAAAATCTAGAGTGGAAACAAGGTCTTTAGAGCAGACAATGCTATCAGCCGAAGCGCATGTCTTGCTGGTTACGGATAGCTCCTCGGAGGAGGATTCAGAGACAGATGACCAGTCCTATTCCCCCCCCCCCCTGAGGTGCATGCTCTAACTTGGCAGGGTTATATTCCTCATATCGTGCATATGGTGTCTTGCATTGGCATGTCATTTGCTTAGTTTAGACATGCTTTGTGTGAATGCCACCTGTTTAGTGTCCAATTACCATGTATGTGAATTTTGCAATGTCATCTTGTTGCAAGACATTATATATGTGAATTATGCAATGATATCTTGTTGCAAGGCATTATGTATGTGAATTATGCAATGCCATGCTATTTAGCCAAGCGTCATACATGTGAATTATATCATGTCGTCCTTTTTTGAATTACTCATTGCATTTGTCGACAATGTTTGTATATTCAACTACTCTTCCTGTGCGTCAGCCATTTGAATTGGTGATGGAGAAATCTGGAGTGAAAACAAGGTCTTCGGAGCAGACAAAGCTACCTGTTGAAGCAGATATCTTGCTAGTTACAGATAGCTTCTCAGACGAGGATTCGGAGGCAGATGACCAGTCCTATTATCCCCCTGAGGTGTATGCTCAAACTTGGCAGGGTTATATTACTTATATCATGCATATGTTTTCTTGCAATGCTTAGTTTTTACATCATATACACAATATTGAATGCCATCTCCTTTGTTGACACATCATATATGCGATTGCCCTCTACTCACTTGCTTAGTATATAAATCATATATTTGAACTATATCATGCCATGATGTTTACATAGACAGCATGTATCTGAATTATGGCATGCCAACCCATTTTCTAAAGACATAATATAGTTATATCATCTCATCCTGTTTATATAGTCATTATATTTGGAATTATGTCATTCTATCCGTGAATTATATCACCCCATCATGTTTCCATCGACGGCATGTTTGTGAATTATGGCATGCCAACCACTTTAATAGACACATCATATAGTTATATCATGTCATCCTGTTTACATAGTCATCATATTTTGAAGTATGTCATTCTATAATGTTTAGTTAGCCATCATACATGTGAAATTGTGTCATGCTATCCTGTTTAATTAGCCATCATATATGTGAAATTATGTCATGCTATTCTATTTGGTTAGACAACATAAATGTGAATTATTTCATGCCCTGTTTTCTTCCCTGCTATCCATTGGACCTGTCTATCTTACAATGTATGTACATTCAATTACTTTTCTTATTTATCAGCCATTTGAATTGGAGGGGTGATGGCAGTATCTATGGGAGTAAAAACACGGTTTTCAGAAAAGATCGTGCTACCTGTCGATGTAGATAGAACCATGGTTGTACTTGCCAAAGAACCAGCCCCACCACACATAACCCAGACTCACGCAGATTGTACCCCTACTCAGTTGGACAGAGAACCAGCTACACCCCTTCTAACCCTAACCCCAGCAGATAGTAACCCAGTTCCAGTTGACACAGGACCGTCTCCACCACAGAGCACCCAAACACGAGCATTTAGTAAGGCAACTACAGTACCCAAAGCACGAGGACCACCACTCCGAACCCCAAGTCAACGCTTAAAGAATAAGAATAATTGTTCTTAGGTCAGGTTCCGTAGCTATGGTCCATACTCCTTTGCTCTTGCATCACTGTATTTACTCATACCAAGTAATTCAAATTTGAAGGATGCAATTGAAACTCCAATGGCGTAATAGGTATGTTTTAAACCTGTTTCTTTAACGTGTTTGCTGTTGTAACTTGCTCTATGTTGATTTCAGTTTCAATTGAACAAACAGTTATGTTCTCATGCCATGCACATTACAAGTGTTGTTATTGTTGTGTACTTTCCCACACTTATATTCTCTCTATGTTGCTTTGTCTTAAATAGATAATATTTGAAATGTCTCTATCTTGATTTGGCCATATAAACTAGAATGATATAGACCATACAGTGACCATACTACATAGATATATGTTTGTTTCATGTTGTTATCTTGTCCACCTTACTATAGAACTGGTTTACCAAAATGAGTTTCATATACAACATGGTAAACCTATGATGTGTTTGGTTGTTTCTCTTGTATAATGCGGATAAAATATTGGAGAAGAGTACCCCGTTGTGCAATGTTAAAGGAAGTAATGCAGATAAGGTTCAATATAGTGAGACATCCCTGTTGGTCTCCAAGAAAGCTGATAAGAACTATATTGAAGACACTGAGACAACCCCAAAGTCCTTTCTTGATGTAGTGTTCGAGTAACTGGCCACTACTACTGGCACCAGCTCTTCGAACTCGCTGCCTGAATCAGGTCGGCTTCTTGAGTCTCAACTTCAAGTTGAAAGACATCGATCAGATGTTCTGCGACAGGAAGCCGAAGGACTGAGGAAGTCCCTGCAGAATTCAGATGCATACTTTCTGGTGCAACAGCAAGCGCTGGAGGATTTAAGCGCCAAACAAGAGAAATTTAATAAGCTTGCTAAGCATCTTGCCAGCATTATGGATACCCAGGATATTGTTTCTTGAGCTCTTCTGAAGTGGTTTCAGTTCTGGACTTGTTTTGCTGCGGAGTTTATTTGCACTAGTCACCAACTTTGACAACCAGTGTATGTGATATGCTGCTTTGTTCCCTATATTTGCACTGGTGGTGAACTTTGACACCCAATGGATGTAATATGTGTAATAGCCGTGATAGCCTAGCGTAACTTGCTTGCTTATTTATTTCCTTGTTGTCTTGTTTATTTGTTTTATTGTAGTCAGTGCGGTTCTTTTTCCGTAGTTTGCTAGTGGCCGCAATAACCTATTTTTTAAAGCAAGGCCACAATAACCATGGGCTACATATTTACTGTAGTGACCACGGGCCTCCTACAGGCCGTAGAAACAATGGGCCTTCTACGGGTCGTGGAAACAATGGGCCTTCTACGGGTCGTGGAAACAATGGGCCTTCTACAGGTCGTAGCGTCAATGGGCCTTCTACGGGCCGTATGATCGATTGGCCAAACATGGGCCAACAACAGACCGCATTATGGGCCGTAAATTCACTACTAGAAAAATGGCTATAGCTAATATGGACATTAATGGCGCACCATGTATGTGGTGCGCCACTGCTATATAGCAGTGGCGCACCAGATATAGGTGTGCCATTAATGGCCATATTACTAATGGCGCACCTTGTGTGTGGTGCGCCATTACTAGTTTTGTCTTGGCCCCACACCCTTCCCAGACTTAGCAGTGGCGCACCAGGGGAAAGTGCACCATTACTAGTTTTAACTAGTATTGGCGCACCACACCCACGGTGCGCCACTACTAACAATTTTTTTTCAATTTTTTTTTCAAAACTAGTAATGGCACACCACACACCAGGTGCGCCATTAGTAACCCTGGTTACCAATGGTGCATTCCTAGGAGGTGCGCCATTGGTAACTTGAGAGTAGCTAGATATTTTTGACAGCCACCTACCACACTCACTTTCCCCACTTCATTCTCTCCACCTCTACCAAGCTTGGTCTGGGCTGCCTCCTCCTCCTCACCTCATTTGCACCATAGATTCACCCAAATTAAGTGGTTAAATTTCCTTTTTTGATAGGTAAGTAAGGGGAAAGCTTTCTTTATGTTCTAGATCTACTTTTTTCTCCTTCCAACATACACACTTTTTATGGCCTAGATCTACGTATGTTTGTGGTGTTGCATATGTTTGTGTTTGCAGGTACCGGTATTTGAAATGCGATAGTTGGCAATATTTTGCCGGATTGTTGATTCATTTCTGTTTCGGCGAGAATTTGCCACTATGCATTCTTTTTGGTCCTATTTTTAGTCAAAGTCATGCCAATTTTTTTTGGGTTCTAAAATATCGTTTTGCTCTACCCCGCACGCGACCATGGTCCGCACGATGACCGAAGGCATCGTGAATAGGTTTTTGAGCTCCGCGAAGGCCGAGATGCTTCAAAAGAACGAGACAGAGATAAGATGTCTGTGTCGAAGATGCAAGCTGAAGAGCCTTATGGACCTGGATTCCAGACAGGTGCGGGACCACCTGCTCGTGCGTGGTTTCGTGAATGGCTATCAGTGGCAAGGTGATGAAGATGATTATGAAGTCGTCCATGGGGGCCGGGCAAGAAATAAGGAAGGGCAGCAAGACAATAGCGGTGAAGGCGGGCGAGAAGACAAAGAATCTCCAGGACATGATCACGAAGTAGATGCAGGACACAGTCATCATGTAGAAGATGCCGGGCATGATGATGAGGAAGATCAAGACGAAGGGCATGATCATGAAGATGAAGATGCCGGAGCAGACGATGATGGACCATCGATGGGCTGGGTGCAGGACTCTCATATTCAAGAGCTGCTTCTCAAGCAGACGGGTAACACAAGAGATGCCGCCCGAGAGAAAGCCAAGCTGGATCAACTGGAGATAGACATGGTTACTCCATTGTGTGAAGGATGCAGGCCCGAGGATACCCGCCTGAAAGTAATGCTCATGGCTCTGGAGATGAAGGTAAAACACAAAATGACCGACGCATGCTTCAACGAGAACATGTCATTCTGGCACGAACGTCTTCCCAAGGGGAACAAGTGCCCGACCAGTTTCGAGGAGGCGAAGAAAATTGTGTGTCCTCTCCGCACGTGAAATACCATGTGTGCATGAACGATTGCATCATTTATCGGGGCGAGCACGCGGAGTCTACCATATGTCCGGTGTGTGGCGTCACTCGATACAAGAAGAGGAAGAAAGCTCCTCGAAAAGTGGTGTGGTACTTTCCGATCACTCCTTGTCTGCAGCGGTATTTCGCAGACCCTAAGCTAGCAAAGCTCCTGCGTTGGCACTCGGATAGGGAGGAGAAGAAGCGAGAAGATGACGGAAATGATCCGGAGATAAATAAAAAAGACAAGATGCTGAGTCACCCTAAGGATGCGAGCTAGTGGCAAGCGTTGAACTTCGAACACCCAAAATTTGGGGACGATCCAAGGAACATCATGCTGGGCGCGAGCACCGATGGAGTCAATCCGTTTGGCAGCCAGAGAAGCACACATAGCACCTGGCCTGTGTTTGTGTGGATGTACAACCTTCCCCCTGGATGTGCATGAAGAGGAAGTACATTCACATGAGTATGCTAATTGAAGGGCCAAAACAACCAGGGAACGACATCAATCTGTATCTAGGGCTGCTGAAAGAGGAGCTAGATATGCTGTGGAAAACGCCAGCCAATACATGGGACGCCGCAGCGAAACAATATTTCTCTATGATAGCCGCACTGCTCATGACGGTGCACGACTATCTCGGTTATGGATATGTCGCGGGGCACGTGGTCCACGGATTTTGTGCATGCGTCAGGTGCATGGATGACACAACGTATTTCCAGCTAGATAGAGATCCTGGGTCTTCGAAAACCGTGTTCATGGGACATCGAAGGTGGCTTCGCGACAATGACGCATGGAGAAACCGCAAGGATCTGTTCGATGGTGAAACCGAACCCCGAAGACCCCCACGTATGAGGAGCGGCGAGGAAATAGACGATCTGTTGAAAAATTGGAAAGAGTGCCCACCACCGGGAAAGAAGCGAAAGGCGCCAGAGCCGCTGCTGAAGGTATGGAAAACGAGGTCTGTTTTCTAGGACTTGCCGTATTGGAAGATCCTCCATGTGCCTCACATCCTTGATGTCATGCATATCACAAATAACGTGTGTGAGAGTCTGCTTGGTACCCTGCTCAACATGCCAGAGAGGACCAAAGATGGGCCGAAAGCAAGGGCAGACTTGCAATCAATGGGCATCAGGGAGGAGCTTCACGCAAAACGCCCTAATGATGATGATGATGATGATGATGAGGCGAAGGACACGGAAAGTCATCGCAAAGGCAAAAAGGCCAAGAAGATTGAATATGACTGCCCTCCCGCATGCTTCACTCTAAGTCAGAAGGAGATCGAGCAGTTTTTCACCTGCCTCGTAGGAGTAAAACTTCCTTACGGATACGCGGGGAAGATAAGCAGATACCTAGACTCAGCGAAGCAGAAGTTCAGCGGGATGAAGTCTCGCGACTGTCACGTGCTGATGACGCAGATACTTCCAGTTGCAATCCGTGGGATCATGGACGCGCACGTCCGTGAAACGCTATTTGGCCTATGCAACTTTTTCGACGTCATCTCTCGGAAGTCGGTTGGCGTGAGGCAACTCAGAAGGCTACAGGAAGAGATCGTGGTGATACTATGCGAGCTTGAGATGTACTTCCCGCCCACAATCTTCGATGTTATGGTGCATCTGCTGGTCCACATCGTGGAGGATATCATCCAACTCGGGCCGACGTTCCTGCATAGCATGATGCCGTTCGAAAGGATGAATGGTGTCATCAAAGGATACGTTCGCAACAGGGCACGTCCAGATGGAAGCATAGCCAAGGGCTTTCTGACCGAAGAGTCCATCTCCTTCTGCACGAATTATCTAGGCATTGAGAACCCCGTTGGTCTGCAGAAATCCTTCGATCAGCGAAGATGACTACCTGGAGTTCAAGATCAAGTGCGAGAGCAACGCATCCGCGGAATCAAGTCAGTGGGGAAAAGATATGCGGGACTTGAACTTAGGGGTCCACAAACTCGGTCCCGGCGGTTATAGAGTGGCGGAACCTAAATGGGACAAGGAGGACGTGGAGTGCCGAGCAAGGCCTACCGCCCCTCTTCGATAAATACCATGAAAAGCATACCAAGAACTATGTCAGGGCCCGGTACAAGGTGGACCCGGTAACAAAGGAGCTTACCACGGATCCGAAGGTGAAGGTGCTTGAGCTTGTTCTGGTAAGGAATACACCCCCGCGTAATTAGCTCCATATGGTTGCATTCTAATTAATGAAGCCAAATTTCTAAATGGTTCACATTCCTTCCGCATGAAACTGAAAGCAGTAGCGCGGGGTCTCAGAGCTCCCCGTCTGCCCCTTGGGGCACCACTTTAAATAAGGCGTTGAACGTAATGAAACACAAGGATAAGTTTAGTAAGCCGTCGTCAGCTGGTCGTGTGCCCGGCAAAGGCTTGTCCACGAAATGGTCGGAATACTATAAGGCTGGGCGAAAGGAGAGAAAGACCAGCTCGGAAAGCCAGGAGCGTGAGGTTAAAGAACTCAAGCCACAAGTGGCGCGGATTCCGGAGATAGTCCAAGAGCAAGTGTGAGACCAAGTGGGAGTGACGATCACTGCCATTATGCCTTCCTTGCTTGAGGGGCTGCGGGGGTGGATTGTGGGCGGCCAACAAGGGCTGCCCCCGATTCCCAGCTTCACGGGCAGCAACTCGCACAATGTGCCGGCATTGGTGTCTCCGGCGGAGGCAGCATTGGTGTCTCCGGCATTGGAGCTTAATGCACCCGGGTATGTGAATAATACGCCGGCCGGCACCTCGGCAGCAAGCGGCCCATCCGTCACTTGCACACCCGCCATTGCCGGTGCCTCGACATTAGCCGAGCTCGACGCCATCACGGTAACTAAGCCTCGGCCGATGACTTCATCTCCTTGCCTTTGACTGGGCATCCCTGACGCCCTACATGTTTTCGCAGGGCGCCGCCAACGTTCCATGCACTCTCCTGCACTTCGTGGACGGCGAGTTGATCGATGTCGCCAAGGTCAAAATCGTTGAACCGGGCAACCGCGTGTTCCACGATAATCCGATGCCACCCACCGTGTATAGGGTTCAACTGGTTCGGGTGCTGCGGGGCTGCGATGACTTGTTACCTCCGTATCGACCCCCTGGGGCCGACGAAGATGATGTGATGACCCTCAGCGCCTACTTAAACTAGTCCATGCTTTGGCTGAAGAGCCAGATTCGTTTGGGGGCGGGGGACACCACCCAACAGACAACACCGCCAGTCGTGCCGGCGCCAAGCCATGGTCAGACCACCGCAACGGTACCGCCGTCAGCTGATCCGGACAGGCATATGGCACAGGATCCGGACGACGACGATGGTACATTTTCCAACTTCGATATGTACATCAACGAACATGGGTACGGTGACAAATTCTTGGGGCCTCCTTCTCAAGAACCCAACCCTGCAAAAGACGATCGCGATCTAGCTGGTACCGCGAAGAAACCCAATTGCAACAGGCGTCGTCTGGCGTTCAGTTCTCAGGAGACGCCTCCAGTTGCCGCCTTCACGGAGACTCAGATAGCCGAGGTGCGAAATATTATCAGCCCCAACACACTCAAGAAGGTGGTCTATGAGCAGAACTCGATCCCATTACAGCAGAAGAAGCAGAAGGGACGGAAAAGAAAAAATAACAAGGGTGCGAGCCAGCCGGCACCGAGTACGATCCGTGCTCAGGACGGGCCACCAATACCTAAGGATATCTCGAGGAGGGTGCATGTGGTGGGTAGGCCAATGCTACCGACTAATCTGCTCAATGCTGCAACCGGTGCTATGCGGAGTTTGCATGACTGTGTTCTTTCTGTGGAGAAGTGGCGTCTCTCCGAGAATTATGTGGCATACCCGGTTTTCGTGGCCAAGGTGCTAGAGGGCAAGGGCTTTGTCGATAGCACCATCGGGCGTGTGATCGTCCTGCGGTTTGAGGACGTCTTCGCTATGTTTAACCTTTATCCGCTACACTACACCTTCATTCGGCTATTTTCGCTCAGTATGGAGATGCGGATCATTAGAGACAATACCCCGGACATCGTGATAGTCGACCCCTTCTACATGCGTGCCAAGATCTTGGGCAGCGCGGGGGACTGGCAAGTTGCGAGTTCATACCTCGAAGGCGTCATTCTGGCGAACCCAGATAAGGATAACTTCCTCGTGCCTTACTTTTCCGAGTAAGTCATCCCCTCACCGCCCTGTAACATATGATTTCTTAGATTTTGATCGTTCTTTTTTTCTAACATTCCATGTTTTGTGCAGTGAAACACATTGCACACTCATCCTCTTAAGCCCGAAATATTCCATGGCCACGTATTTCGACTCGGACCGTCAGTCGAAGAAAGACTACACAAATATCAAGAAAGTTCTTGATGATGCTCTCCCCAGCTACGCCAAATCTGGAGGCACCTTCAGGAGGCCAATTTGTAGGTACGGCAAGCACGTGTTCACCCACGTAACGACGTTCCCCTGCATCAAGCAGCCGCCTGGTAGTCAGAAGGATGCCTACTACGCCCTCCATCACATGCGGGTGATCGTACAGGACCATAATCACCTTATTCTACCAACTAATCTCAAAGAATGGGCCGCACGCTTGTCGGCAATCCAGGACGAGGACATCAGACAAGAATTCTTTTGCATCCAGTCGGATTTTGCGGAAATCATCTATCAAGATGTCCTTCGTACCTCGGGGCAGTTCTACCTCAAATATCAACCGTCCAACAATGAAATAGAAACAACGCTACAAATGCAGGCTAACAACGACCGCACATTCATGACCATCATGAAAGACGGCGGCTTCATCCACGCTCCGGTCCCTGAGTCGAGTCGAAAGTATTGATGCTATGTAGTTCTGAAATATCGATTAGCTCATGTTGTAATTAAACTTTAATGAACTTGTATGTCTCTTTAGTTTGGACAGTCGTTCAACTAATATGTAATCGATGCTATTTATTAGTAGCACCATGAATCGTGCTATTAATGTGTTTCTTTTCTCTTCCGATCCTTTTGTTGCATACTTATATATTGCTTATATATTATCTGTGAATTGCTACTAATGTTTTGTTTGTCTAGTGCATAGAGATGTCGTCGTATGTCGTGTACAAGGTTGAGGTTCCCGGAGTCTACGACGACTGGGAGGAGTGTCGGAGACAGGTTCACCGTTTCAGTGGTAACAGTTACAAAGGGTACACCACTAGGGCGGAGGCGGAAGCTAGATACGCGCGCTATCTAGCGGGAGAGAGGAGGCAGCGGAGGAGGAACCGGATAAAGATCAGTTTCATCGCGATGATGCTCATCGTGACCGCAACCCTCTTCTATGTGATGGTAGTTTAGATATCGAATTGTAATGTGAAGACAAACTCGCTACTCGCGGTCTCGAGACTTGTAATGTTCTAACTTTGTTCGGTATTTTGAATTCGGAGACTAATATGATGAATTGTATTCGGAGACTAATCTTCTATTGTATTCGATAAATCTGCTGTTTATATGTTGTGCTGTTTATATTCTGTGATGTAATGTATTTTGTAACCTGTGCAAATATCAGAAAAGCAAAAAAATTCCTAATATTCATAGTAGTGGCGCACCATATTGCACTTTAGTGGCGCACAGAAATAAACACACCAGTGGCGCATTATCTAAAAGTGCGCCATTAGTTACCCAGAGCACAAGGTACACATGGCCCCTTGGAGTAACAGCCGTGGCGCACTTCTGGGCCTAGTAATGGCGCACTTTAGTTGCGCCATTAGTGTCTGGGATAGTAATGGCGCACCAGGTGGTGCGCCACTGCTATGTAGATTAACTGTGGCGCACGAGGCGTGCGCCATTACTATTTATTAGTAGTAGCGTGATAATAGTGGCGCACCTATAGTGCGCCATTAGTAGCCAAAATAGGTGCGCCACTAACAGCCTTTTTTCTAGTAGTGATGGGCTAGAGTTGGAATCACCCGTTCATGGGCCGACCATAATGGGTCGTCATTAATCGGCTGTATTTGATGACGCTATGAAAATGGCCCAACGAATTAACGGGCCACAAACGCGCCAACTGTAAGCACGGGCTGATTTGGCCCACAAGTAGAAAAGGCCGTAACGGGCTGTAAGTAACTGAATGCTGAGAAGGCCGAAAGATAACACGGGCTGGAAACGGCCCAATGGAATAATGGGCCGTTAATGGGTATAAAGCGATACACTACGGGCCAGTTTCACCACGGGCCGTTAATGGGCCAAGAGTTACAAAGGGCCTCATATGGGCCAAAAGACGTCATGGGCCATACATGGGCGGAAGTTACAATGGGCTGGAATCATATTGGGCGGCCCAGATGACGCTACTGGGCCTCATTCGGATAGTCCGTAACGGGTCGTGAGTTAGCGGGCTGTAAATGGGCTATATGCGAACAGGACATTAACAGGCTTTCCATGGGCCAGCCCGCTACCTTTTGACTAAGTCAAACGGGCCGGCCTTTTCACCAGAATGGGCCTCTGTTGGGCCATGCCACGTGTCGACGTATCATACACGCCTCCGGTCCAATGAGTGGATGACATCTGTCCCAACGGTGAGCCGACACGTGGTTCCTCTGGCCATTGAGAATTTTAGACGTGGAAAATCCCCACTGGTCCAAGCTATTAACGGGTTATCGGATCCAAAACCAGACCCGATAGCTTAAGGGCAACCCGTTACGGTGGATGCCACGTGTCAGTTAGCCTTGACAAAAGCACTTCCATGGTGCGCCATTTATCATCATGGAAGTGGACACTTCCGTGATGATAATTTTGCTAATGTCATGGAACACTTTTATGACAGCCCAGGTATGACTATCCTGATTCTGTCATCAAATCGTCATGGATGTACATGCATGACAGAAAACGTGACTTACTGTGACAAACACGTATCATCACGGCAGTGGTTTTTTTGTAGTGATACGACATATGAGCACCTATGTTGTGTCGCGATCCACCTCTCTAATCAATAATTTCCATTGTTGGAAGAAGATTCACATATAAAACAAACAATCAACTGGTTTTTTAGGAACACATGTTCAATAGTAAACTTGTTCCTCATGGTCCACAATGTAGGAGATATGCCCTAGAGGCAATAATAACAATTGTTATTTATCTCCAAGTTTGTAATTAATGTTTATGTTCTATGCTATAACTATAATGGTCCTTGAGTCCGTATATTCATAAAGGATGAGAGGAAACCCATGTGAATGTCAGCGTGTGTGGAACAAAAAATGGTAAAATATATTCCTAGTCGTACCTCTAAGACTAGCTCAAGCGTTCCATGATGGTCACATTTTCCTGATCATGGACATGACTATGCGACAACTTTGAGGACACAATATTAGAAGAACACTTGTGTTGAATTGAACAGATTGTTGTTAGGCCGTGAAATAATTTTGTCACGAGTTAATGGCTATAACACATAGAAATTTATTCATTTGCATATTTCCTTAGCCATGAAAGTATCGACTTCCTTCTTACTTGCTCCATGAACTTTGGGGATTTGTTAAACGTCATCTGTAATAGGATGGCTATTATGGCGGCTTATGGGTTAACGGAAAGGTATGACAATGAATTAGATAGCTCAACATTGGGATTTGCTCCTCCGAATATGGAGAGATGTTCTTAGGGCCCTCTTGGTGTTATGATATCCATCGCCGTCTGGCCAGAGACAATGTGATTCGATCATAGGTATGCCAGAACGTGATAATGAGAAAAGAGAACAAAACTGGTAACGATGTAACTGGCATAGTGAATAAGTTTTTGATTCACTAGGATGCCATTAAATCTCACATCGAGTATTTGTAACAAATCGAAAAGCAACAAGAACAACATTCGGTAACTAAAGGTTCGCTCGAATATTTATTCGCGTGGGTGGATCAATATGGATGTCCGCCGTTCAAATATTGATCTTTGATCGAAAAGTGTTCTGGTCATGTATATACTACACCAAACCTACAAGGTCACACACTTGAGCTTCATCTATCTGCTAACTACTAGACAGGCAGTGCGAGAAAAAGAAACTGGAAAAGTTTTGGAGACAACGAAAAACTTTCGGACTAAAAACATCTTACCGAAAATGTTACGGAACGCATCCAGAATTATTTTAGGAGGTGCCGGAAATGTTTTGGACCATCCAGATTTTTTTTGATTAATCGGTCGCGGAAAAATATCTCATGAATAGTGGAAACACTGTTAGGACACACCCTCTTTTGGTGGCTTTTGGGAAAGCCGCCTTTTTTGAATTTTCCCTAAATTCGACGAGGATGACATGGGGTGTTGCCCACTCCCCCCGCTCTACCCCCAAAAGGCGCCCCACACATGTGTGGCTGGTTGGGAAGGGGCTCCTCCATGGAGCTTCTTTCCAACCACCTTTTTGTGGCTCTTGGTGGGAAATATCTTAGGGTTGTTTGGCATTTTTCATCATAGCCTCTACCCCTTGCTCCCACTATAGATAGAGGTGGAGAGGGCTCTCCATTTCATCTCAAGTTCTTTCTCAACACATGCCATGTAATGATCTGGCTTTCTATCTCCCTCTCTCCATGAAATAGTTTCGTACGCCAAAAGAATGTCTAGTCTTTGGTAGGCCTTGTTCTGGATAGTGAAGCCCTACTGCATAGTTGACACTAGATGTGTGCAACCCGGTAGAGAGGTTGTAGTTTCGATCTTAGTTCGGGAGACACGTCAAGGTTTTGTTAAAGGGATTGTCTGAGGTTCTGTCAGAGAGCCTCCAGAAGGGTTGTCAGAGGGATCGTTTGAGGAGCTGTCCTCCGGTGTACATCCTCGCGGCTGGGTGGTTGTAAAATCCTAGTTGCGGGAATCTGTATTGACGATCTTCACCGGTTCTCCTTCTGCTGTGCTTCAAGACAGTACTGGTCAGATCAAACCCTATATGCATCTTCATAGTGGTCCTGGGCTTGTTCGTAGTGTGGATTTTTTGTTTTCTGATGGCAGGCACGGTGGCGACGATAGAGCTGAAAGAGAAGGATAAGGGGCAGGGTAGTGGGTGGAGATGCCAAGGACCACGGAGGGGGGGAGGGAGCGCCATCGATGAAGGGTAGAGGGGAAGGGAAGTAGAGCACATGGGAGGTGGAGAGGAGAGCCATCGATTTAGGGATGGCGGCCCAAGGCATAAACCGACCCGTTGTTCCTTTTTATTGTCAAGATGCGTTGAGATAGAGGCACCTGTACGTTAACCATTGAATAATTGTGATCATGTGGTTATTTTTTCTGCGGAAAGGATTAGATCTATTAACAAAGTTCACCGGAAGTAAAAAAGCATCTCTAACATAATAAAAAATACATCGAGATTTCGAGACAACCGAACAACCACTATTGTCGTCAGAACGAGCACCTAACGCACCATTGTCGCCGCTCCACTATCGGAGTTGGCTTAACCTTGTCAGTGACAGTCGGGACATCTTCGTGCATGTGCTTCGATTAACAGCACTCATAGCCATCGAATCCTTGCATAGATCCGAAGCACTGGAAAGCGAATCTCGACACAGGACGAGAAACTATAACCTCGTCATTCCAAGGAGACGACATGAATCTACACCGGACCTCCATGCACTACGTCCGACTGAATGAACGTGAGGAGGACGGAAGTTCGGAAGACAAACTCAAAGAAAAAGCCCGCTATCCACCCGAGCATCGCACCTGCGACGACTAATAAAACCTAACTTAAACTACTAACCGGAGCGAAAACACCAGGATTCCCCCCGCCACCAGCCGCCGGAGTAGCAAGTGGAGGGGAAGCGAATCCGCGGACTCGGCGGTGATGTCTGGAGGAGAAATTTTGCCCTAGCGGCCTAGGGTTATGGAATAAAATGAGAAGAAGTCTCATCGCTTGTTAGCGAATGGCTATGTGGTTCTTTTGATGTGTCTTTCTAAGATGAACGTGAAGGTTGTATGGTGCCTCCAATTATTAAGTATAAACGATATTTCTTGTAAACCCCATGTACGTATCTGCATATGCCTTCATGTATCAGTTTTGCTAAGTCTCAGTCGACTGAGACTTTGTTAACTCTTGGGCCTGTTTGGGACTACTCGCTTCATCAAAATCAGTTTCACTCCACCAAATCCACTTTGGAGCAGTTTCATATAGAAGTTGTAGCACTGCCAAAGAATGTTTGGCTTCCATCTAACTCCAGCTTCAAGAATGGGAAATTTGGTGGAAAGGATCTATTTGATTGAATGAGGGGGGAGAAAACGAAGGGGTATCCACTTACTGGTGGCAGTGGTGGGTAATTTCCCCCCAACTCTAGATTCTAGAGTTTTTTGGAGCACCCCCTGAAGAGCTTCATAAAAAACTGACAGTTGTACCCCAGATTCTAGTTTTTTTGTGGAGCGGCATATCATGGAGCTATCCCGTTTGGCTTGTGTTTTCTGGAGCAGAGCTAAATGACTTATAAATGTTCCTCAGACTATGAGATTATGCAACTCCCGAATACTGGAGGAACACCTTGTCTGCTATCAAACGTCACAACATAACTGGGTGATTATAAAGATGCTCTACAAGTGTCTTCGATGGTGTTTGTTGAGTTGGCATAGATCGAGATTAGGATTTGTCACTCCGTGTATCGGAGAGGTATCTCTGGGCCCTCTCGGTAATGCACATCACTATAAGCCTTGCAAGCAATGTAATTAATGAGTTAGTTGCGGGATGATGCATTACGGAACGAGTAAAGAGACTTGGAGGTAACGAGATTGAACTAGGTATTGAGATACCGATGATCGAATCTCGGGCAAGTAACATACCGATGACAAAGGGAACAACGTATATTGTGTGGCACCCCGGCTCAGAGAAACCGGAATGCCCCGTATTCCAGCCTAGAGATCGAGGAGAAGTCTCTGGAATACGACACTGCTTGACATAGAACAACTCAGCTCTTATTACAAAGGATAAATACAAAGTTCTCATGTTACAAAGGTTCACATCAGCACGACGACACTACGCCTGCGATACTACACTTGCTCTATGCTAGCAGCGGAACAACTCGAAGCAGCGGAAATCTTCTAGCAGCGGAACAACGGCGAAGGTGGTGAACTCCACTCCGTAGGGACTCTGGCTGGGACATGATCTATCTCCCACGAACGGAAACCACGACAAGCAATCAAGCAATCACGGCATCACCTCCAATCTGGCATGACACGCGAGGTCAGTACATTGAATGTACTTGCAAGCTCACAGCAACCAAAAGCATCAAGGCAAGACAACAACATAGCATTAAGCAAGTTAATTAAATTAACATCTACCATGATACGATAGCAACTACTAAGCATGATATGAAACTACTATGATACTGATAAACCAACATCTCAATACAAACAACAATCTCATTCTGGGCTAACGGCCAAGCAAATATCATCTCGACCACCTCGTGGTCCACATGATCACCTCGTGATCCAAATATCCACACGGTCACCTCGTGACCCACATATCCACACGGTCACCTCGTGACCACATCACAAACTGAATGATCATCCTCAAGATCATCTCAACATCATCATCAACATCTTGCCAAACTGTTACTGCTCACATATATCATATAAATCAGTTATAAGTCATTCCGTCACGTGAGTGTTGATCGAACAGTGTGACCTAGTAGGGACGCGGCTATCGATAGCTTAAACACACACTCTGCAGAGGTAGCGCATTGTACCCACACCACGGAACCCATGGCCTCGCACTCCCATTCGGGTGGACCAACGGCGTTCCAACAAAACTGATCTACTGGCATGACACTCTCCCGGCCACTCCGACCAACACCCCCTTTGGGTTCAGTCCTGGGTGGCCCCGTGCCTACCAAAGGCACCAACGGCCACCGTCGTGGCAAACAAAAACGGTCCCAAACGGGGACAAAAGCGCGCAAAATCCAACTACGGGCACACAAGGCTTATGTCCGCCTACCTGATCAGGGTAGCGCGCGCCCATAACCTTCCCTCGTTGGAGGCACCGAGGAGAGACACGGCAATAGCATCGCATTAGGGCCTTCCCATAAAGGCAAATGTGGTTGCACTGGAGAAAGCCCGGTTCGGTGGCACCTGGCCAACTTAATGACGGAATTTATCCCCAAAAATATAACTGTGATAACTGATACTCTGATATCAACTATCAGCCTATAATCCAAGTCATAGCAATATCCAACAAATAATCTGAGCATAATATCATCATATTAAAATACTCCAAGGATAGCATAACATTTCTGTCATGATGAATCTGAAAACAAACTCTACTACTCCAATAACAAGAACAAAGCTATCCAGCTAAGATCCACACGTAAACATCATCTCCGAAATTAATACTCCAAGCAACAGTAACAGAACATCGACTAGCATCATGAAAATAATCATACTAACCACTAATAACCCAAAGGCAGCATGACATCCAAAATAATACTCCAAAATATAATAACAGATATCATCATGAAAACAATCATAATATCAACCACTAATACTCCAATGGCAACATGATACTCATCAACTACAAACACAACTGCTAGTAATCCAAACAATAGCATGGCAACAACAAGATCAAAATAATACTCCGAGAAAATGCCATGCACAAAGTCATGTAGCTAAAGCAATATTTTAAACAAGTTCAAATAGGTTAAACCATCTCACTACATTACAGTGATGAAAATGGAGGGTGTGTCTTGCCTGGGGTGGAAGAAATCACTGGAGAAAGTGCGAGAAACTCGCGGAAAGAATCGCCGGAAAACGTACTCTCTCAAAGGAGGCTGAATAAGGGCAGGGGCGAAATGGTCATTTTCAGAATGTCAAAACATGGTGAAAATGATTCCATCGGAACGGGCTCGACAAAACGAAGAAGTGGGCTTTGGAATCACCTGATTTGGAGCTATGGTTGAAAAGATACTTGTTTTTCTGCCAGGGACCTATCTGTAAGAAAAATCTTAACAAACTGGACCTGCACAGAAAAACAGAAAGCGCAGTTTATGGAAATACGTTTTCCAGAGAGGAAAATGTACTCTGGCCCGAAGAAGAAGCAAAAGACACTTTTGACAAGGGAAAGCGTACTCACTAGGAGTACGTCTCCCCTTATCCACGTCATCTGCGCGGGGTCAACGGACATGCGGCTGACAGGTGGGGTCCGCGGGGCCTACGGCCAGCTGGCAGGGTGACTCGGTCGTCTTCTTCTCCATCGCGCTCGCCCGCGAGGCAGAGGGAGGCCGCCGGCATTGGGCGGCGATTGCCGGCGCCACAGAGGGCCTCCGGCGATGCTCCGCCTACTGACGAGCTCAGCGCGGCGAGCTGTGTCGGCCTGAGCTAGTGTCGCACGCCGAAGAGGATGGGGTCAGGCAGGGTTTGCGCGGTGGCAGACGGCGGATACGAGAGGAGTCGGGGACAAGGCCGCCGATGATCTGGCGGAGAGAAAAGGGGCTAGGAGACTCACCGGACTACAGGGGATCTCCTGGTGGTGGCAGAACAGAGGGGAAGGGCTCGGTTCGACTGAATTTAGGAGGGCAGGGGCGGCGGCCATGGCGGCAATGGAGACTATAGAGAGATCCTTGGGCTCGAGGGGATGGCTAGGCGGGGCTCTGAGAGTGGAGTGAGGCTGCTAGTGAAGAGAGGCGAGATCGGGGAGGCCTTAAATAGGCGGGGGAGGAGCTGCCGCGCTGGCGTCGCCGCGGACGCGTGGCCGGCGCCGCGGACGTGTGCCCACGCCGCGAGCTCGGAGGTAGACGACGTAGGAGGAGCAGTGGAGGCTCTCACGGGGCAGAGGAGGCTAAGGGGGCGCAGGGAGGAAGATGACGGTGACGAACCGAGCCAAAACGCCACTGTATGTCCATGGGCGCGCGTCGGTTTGTGTCGGTAAGGAAGCTGACGGAGGTGGAGAGGGGTCCAGGGGAACGGCGACGATGAGATGCAGCCACTGGACATGCTCACGAGCTCTAAGACGACGAGAGGGAGCGGTGCCAAAGCACAAACGGTGCTCTGGACACGCCACAACGCATAGAGCGCGTGCACAGGCACGCCATCGTCGTAGTCACCACGTGAACCGGGGCATTCAATGCCCTACAACACCCAAAATGTTGTCTAGCTGATAGTACTTCCAAAATGGAGCATTGATGATGCGATGGCATGATCTAGGGTGCTATGGTTAAATGGTAAATGGCGTCTGAAGTTTACTGCAGTAAACTTGGCCGTGCACTGGTGATCAACAGGAAACTGATTGGTTCAAGTGGTGTTGTCTGGGATGATTAGCTAAGGAAGGAATATGATCCCGGAGGTTTTGGAGCATAATGGAGCACAAACTAATATAGTTGTTGTGTAACCCCAAAATTGGTCCAGAATCAATATTTGAATGATGCACTCACATGGTGTTATGGAATGGGATGCAACTTGGCAAATCCTCATGATATGGACATATAAAGATGCTGTAAAAAGCTCATGCCAAATGGACAAGCCAAAATGGTACTTGCTTCACAAACATCATTTCTGTCCAGAAACTTGGAATAATTTTGGTAATCAAATGCTCATTGAAATGATGCCAAATTTGTTGGAGAGATGTTTTATGGGTAGAAGAATGATCTGGTAATTTTTCAGGATTTTTGAAGCAATATAAAATACACTTGCTTCACAACCTGAAAATATTGCCAGAATCAAAGATTTGCTCCTGTGCTCTCATAGATGATTGGATGAGGATGAAAATGGGTGGAGGGGGTTAATATGAGCACATGAAGGAGTGTGCAAAAGTTCAACTCATTCGGATACTCCTAGCTAGTACTTCCTTCACAAAGCCTTCTGTCTGACAGAAACTTTGAAAAATCACTGAGGAAGATTGGGTAGGCAAATAAAGTTGAACTTGTGCATGAGGCAATTATTTGGACATAAAATAATGCCCAAGGAGGTTGGGATCAACTAGGAAAATATAAATGACACTTCCTTCACAAAGTGCCATTTAGAACAGAAAAGAAGAATAATTATTGTGGAATTACTCTTGGGCTAGGACAGGAAAGTTTGGACATATTTGATCAACATATGACCCAAAGGAATGATGAGAATTAATTGGGAATTTTTGGATGGAAAGAAATATAGGTTGCTTCACAACCTAGGGCAGATAGGGTTATTCCTTTAATAGAAAAAAAGGAATATTCCTTAGAAAATAATTTTAGGGTTTGGTCAAGGAGTGAAGTGACATGATATTGTCAAGGTTTTGAGAATGCTGAGCCACTTGGGAGGGGAATGAGGATGATTTCCCAGGTGGCAAGGCCACAGAACCACTTCAAAAGAAAAACAGAGCAAAACCCAAATAAATCAAAAGAAAAAGAAAAGGGCCAAAATCAAGGTTGTTACAACTCTTACCCCCTTAAAGAAATCTCGTCCTCGAGATTTAGTTGCTCTGGGAACAAGTATGACTTGAGGATACCGTTTCCAACTCGGGTATCCTTTTTCCTTTATTTATTGTTCCCCCAAGAATTTCAGATGATCAACTTACCTTGCTCTGGGGTGGCTTGCTTCACCTTTCCCCAAATTCTGACGGGTTTTTGCTCATATACCACTTCCTTTTGCTGACGTGAATTTTCTCATATCTGCAGTGATATCCAATGAATCTGAGCATAAATTTTCCTTTGGTCATGAAAACCTTTTTACTTCTGTCATGGGGTTGCTTCAAATAAATGCAAGCCTTCTGGGTTCAATAAATGCTTAGAATTAATCATGGCCATCTTCTGACGGGATCGGACTTCTCATAGGTGGCACTGATTTATCTTGATTTATTTCCTTTGGCTCGAGCATGTGGCATATACCAGAGATTTGACTGCCTTCTGTCGTGTGGAATATAACGGTGTATGGAGTTATAGCTATGTCATACCTCAAATATTTACATCTTGAGACTTTGCCCGACAGGGGGCTGACGGACAAATGCTTTTCCTGACAGACTGACCGTGTACTTGATTCCGTCGGCGAGTATACTGGGTCTGAGCTGATTATTCGGCTTTTGACTTTCTCTTTTTGTCGGTATACCCATATTTGGTAATACGTTGTGATATGTTTTAACACTACCGCTAAGGTCAAACTATTGAGGTTGCAAAGGAATCTTGGATCTGACAGAATAGACTTGGATATTCCACACTAACCATGTCATGCGGGTCAGCGGGATATGAAAATCCTTGTAAATAGAGTAGGCTGCTGAAGGTGTATGTCTTTGTGGATCCATATGGAATTATGGCCTCCAACTGACTTGGGGTATCCGGACCCTCATGGTCGTGTAAAATCATCATACCTTTGTTGTCGGTCTCACCTTTTAACGGTCATGATTTTCTTTGTCAGGTTACCTTGCTGAAATAACTTGGCCATGCCTGTCCTTGATTCTTCGTATGACCGTGGATGTGATTAATATTTTTGACATTATTCATTGTGCTTGTTTTTCTGACCTGTGTCCGCACATATATGACATATAATCGGGGTTTGTAGCTGTACGGAGCTCATTGTTGAGGCCAATCATACAAGAAGGTGACAAGGTTTCATGATATCACCTTGTCTGGTGCGGGAATAATGACCTTGATGACCATTGTCAAGACTGTGGATTCTGTGATGTCATCCCCAGATCTTGTCGATCCTTGTAATTCATGAGATGTATCTCTGCATATTTTCCTTTACTTGACTCATGAGGTTGTTGAATCCTTACTTTCCTTAGGTATATCTGCTGGATCCTTGCCGCATCTCATATGAGTGACTGATATGACTGGGGATACATGTTCACCATATATGCGGAAAGATACGTAATCGGACACTTGATTTCTGAAGAAGACCTATGCCTTGACTGATTTGTGCTTCCGACAAAAATGTTGCGAGTCTGATTCTTGAGCGATACTGCCATATATTGGCAACTCATCATATAATCTCTGAGGACGGTGTAATAGTATGATACTGACGCAGACTGAATGGCTTACGAGAGAAGTCATCCGAGTAGCTTGCTGAGGAGGACTTCTTAACTTCTGCTCAAATCTTTTGTCTGGGTATCGTGCAGAAGAAGGCTCTATAGCTTACACACGAAGCTGGGTCTAATTATTGTGCGGGAGAAGCCTGAGTTCCGTACTTAAGAAGCTTCTCCTCGGGTTTGCTTGTTGAGAAAAATTCATTTCCGTCTGTCAGAAGCTTTTACCGAGGTGTCTTGCTGAGAAAGACCGGGTATCGTGGGCCGAAAATTGTTCACATATCATGCGGAGGAAAATTGAGGAGCCTAGCATCATAAATTTATTCCGATAGCGTGTGGAAGAATACTGGGTTTCTTATACCCAAAACTTCATACTGATATGCAGACTGAAATCCATACACATGCCCATAATATTCTGAGGCTGATTATTTGCATGAGAAAAATTGTTTGACTGTCTTCCTTGAGCATGTCACATTCTGACTTTATTTCGGATGATAACATATTTCAAGCATCATGCATTGTTGAGCCAAAACTTTGTATATGATCCATACCTCTGTCTGAAAATATACCGTTGGGCTTGTACCTGACTTGTCTTGCTGCTGACTTGATCATTACTATTGTGAGGATTTGGTACTGATGGGGACTTGATGCTTATAACCAATCCAAGACACTATTGGTATTCTGAGCATATATTAATGCCATAATGCAGTTGACTGGGTGGACCATAATGTTCAGCTGAGCTTCTTCCAATTATTTGAAATCCTTATTGCTTCTTCGAGTCCGGTGTCAGTTGATGAGCAACTCTTTATAGGGAAAAATAATGTAACATCGGGCCCAAAAAGAAAAAGCAAAAGAAAACTCAACTAAACAAGAGCACACAACAACAATCAATTCACACACAATCAATGTCACATATTACTGCTAGTCACACAATATGCATGCCTACTTAAGCACACAAATTTCACGGAATCTCCGGTACTACGATCTAGCATGTTGTGACGATGTGCACGAGGACGAATAAACGTGTGGAAGAATTGGTGTAAACAGCGCTACACCAAGTGCTAGCTTAGCCAGGTAGCAACCTGGACTAGCTCGGAGGCGAGGACGCACTCGGTAATCATGTAGTGGGACACGAGGGTCGCAACCACATTATTATCAAGTGGACGGAAAAGAGCCGTACTCGTCCAAGAAATAGGATAGCAGGGAAAAACTGAGGCTGCTGACATTGCCCTTTCTTGATAACTAAGATCATTAAGGGTTGCCAACACGACAAAATGAAAGAGGGATTCGGGATAAAAGCATGTCCATCACCGAAACGATAGGTGGGGCTGAAAGAAAGACATCGGCGTGATACCTGAGCACCATTTTTGCAAACAGTGTCGGGATCACTTGGCATCACTCAGCTGGGACAAAAATGACACCAAACACTGAAGAACGAGCAAGAAAAGAAAACTGGAGAAATGCAAGGGCTGAGCTATAGTGGATCCAAACCGATGCCAGCTACACTCACCAGATAAACCTTTAGTAACAAATAATAAGGCTATATGCATGCTATGCAACAAACAAATGCAGCAACCAAATGCAATAAACAAGCCGGACTTTAAACTACCGATTTCTACCGGTTTCTACCGCTCGCGCTGACTAGGGCGTCCTACAGCCAGACCTGCTCTGATACCAAGCTTGTGGCGCCCCATCTCAGAGAAACCGGAACGCCCCGTATTCCAGCCCAGAGATCGAGGAGAAGTCTCTGGAATACGACATTGCTTGACATAGAACAAATCAGCTCTTATTACAAAGGATAAATACAAAGTTCTGATGTTACAAAGGTTCACATCAGCACGATGACACTACGCTTGCGATACTACACTTGCTCTATGCTAGCAGCGGAACAACTCGAAGCAGCGGAAATCTTCTAGCAGCGGAACAACGACGAAGGTGGTGAACTCCACTCCGCAGGGACTCTGGCTGGGACACGATCTAGATCGCACGAATGGAAACCACGACAAGCAATCAAGCAATCATGGCATCACCTGCAATCTGGCATGACACGCCAGGTCAGTACATTGAATGTACTTGCAACATCACAACAACCAAAAGCATCAAGGCAAGACAATAACATAGCATTAAGCAGGTTAATGAAATTAACATCTACCATGATACGATAGCAACTACTAAGCATGATATGAAACTACTACGATACTGATAAACCAACATCTCAATACCAACAACAATCTCATTCTGGGCTAACCGGCCAAGCAAATACCATCTCGACCACCTCGTGATCAAAATATCCACACGGTCACCTCGTGACCACATCACAAACTGAATGATCATCCTCATGATCATCTCAACATCATCATCAACATCCTGCCAAACCGTTACTTCTCACATATATCATATAAATCAGCTATAAGTCATTCTGTCACATGAGTGTTGATCGAACGGTGTGACCTAGTAGGGACGCGGCTATCGATAGCTTAAACACACACTCTGCAGAGGTAGCGCACCGTACCCACACCACGGAACCCATGGCCTCACACTCCCATTCGGGTGGACCAACGGCGTTCCGACAAAACTGATCTACTGCCATGACACTCTCCCGGCCACCCCGACCAACACCCCCTTTGGGTTCAGTCCTGGGTGGCCCCGTGCCTACCAAAGGCACCAACGGCCACCGTCGGGGCAAAACGGCCACCGTCGTGGCAAACAAAAACGGTCCCAAACGGGGACAAAAGCGCGCAAAATCCAACTACGGGCACACAAGGCTTATGTCCGCCTACTTGATCAGGGAAGCGCGCGCCCATAACCTTCCCGCGTTGGAGGCACCGGCGAGAGACACAGCAATAGCATCGCATTAGGGCCTTCCCATAAAGGCAAATGTGGTTGCACTGGAGAAAGCCCGGTTTGGTGGCACCTGACTGTTGGGGAACGTAGAAATAATTCAAAAAATTTCCTACGTGTCACCAAGATCAATCTAGGAGATGCTAGCAATGAGAGAGAGGGAGTGCATCTTCATATCCTTGAAGATCGCTAAGAGGAAGCGTTACAAGAACACGGTTGATGGAGTCGTACTCGCGGCGATTCAAATCGCAGAAGATCCGATCTAGCGCCGAACGGACGGCGCCTCCGCGTTCAACACACGTACAGCCCGGGGACGTCTCCTCCTTCTTGATCCAGCAAGGGGAAAGGATATGTTGAGGGAGAACTCCAGCAGCACGACGGCATGGTGGCGATGGAGCTCGTGGTTCTCCGGCAGGGCTTCGCCAAGCACTATGGAGGAGGAGGAGGAGTTGGAAGAGGAGAGGGCTGCGCCAGGGGAAGGGGTCCGGCTGCCCTCTCTCTCCCTCACTATATATAGGGGGAAGGGGGTGGAGGAGGCGCCTTAGGGTTCCCTAGGGGAGGGGTGGCGGCCACAGGGGAAACCCTAGATGGGTTTGGGCGCCCCCACCCCTAGGAAACTTGCCCCCCAAGGCGGGAGGGGTGGTTGCCCTAGGGGAGGCGCCCCCACCTCTCCACGTTACATGAGATGGGGTGGGAGGGGCGCACAGCCCCTTAGTGGGCTGATGTGCCCCCTCCCCTTGGCCCATAAGGCCCCCCAACGCTTGCCGGGGCCTCCGAAACACCTTTCGGTCACGCTGGTCGTCACCAGGTACTCCCAGAACAATTCCGGACTCCAATACCCTTCGTCCAATATATCGATCTTCACCTCCGGACCATTCCGGAGTTCCTCGTCACATCCGGCATCTCATCCGGGACTCCGAACAACCTTCGGTAACCACATACTATTTCCCATAACAACTCTAGCGTCACCGAACCTTAAGTGTGTAGACCCTACGGGTTCGGGAACCATGCAGACATGACCGAGACGTTCTCCAGCCAATAACCAACAGCGGGATCTGGATACCCATGTTGGCTCCCACATGTTCCACGATGATCTCATCGGATGAACCATGATGTCGGGGATTCAATCAATCCCATATTCAATTCCCTTTGTCTATCGGTATGTTACTTGCCCGAGATTCGATCGTCGGTATCCCCATACCTCGTTCAATCTCGTTACCGGCAAGTCTCTTTACTCGTTCCGTAACGCATGATCCCGTGGCTAACTCCTTAGTCACATTGAGCTCATTATGATGATGCATTACCGAGTGGGCCCAGAGATACCTCTCCGTCATACGGAGTGACAAATCCCAGTCTCGATTCGTGCCAACCCAATAGACACTTTCGGAGATACCTGTAATGCACCTTTATAGCCACCCAGTTACGTTGTGACGTTTGATACACCCAAAGCACTCCTACGGTATCCGGGAGTTGCACAATCTCATGGTCTAAGGAAATGATACTTGACATTAGAAAAGCTCTAGCAAACGAACTACACGATCGTGTGCTATGCTTAGGATTGGGTCTTGTCCATCACTTCATTCTCCTAATGATATGGTCCCGTTATCAACGACATCCAATGTCCATGGTTAGGAAAACATAACCATCTATTGATTAATGAGCTAGTCAACTAGAGGCTCACTAGGGACATGTTGTGGTCTATGTATTCACACATGTATTACGGTTTCCGGTTAATACAATTATAGCATGAACAATAGACAATTATCATGAACAAGGAAATATAATAATAACCATTTTATTATTGCCTCTAGGGCATATTTCCAACACTGACCAACTTAATGACGGAATTTATCCCCAAAAATATAACTGTGATAACTGATACTCTGATATCAACTATCAAACTATAATCCAAGTCATAGCGATATCCAACAAATAATCTAAGCATAATATCATCATATCAAAATACTCCAAGGATAGCATAACATTTCTATCATGATGAATCTGAAAACAACAACTCTACTACTCCAATAACAAGAACAAAGCTATCCAGCTAAGATCCACACGTAAACATCATCTCCGAAATTAATACTCCAAGCAACAGTAACAGAACATCGACTAGCATCATGAAAATAATCATACTAACCACTAATAATTCAAAGGCAGCATGACATCCAAAATAATACTCCAAAATATAATAACAGATATCATCATGAAAACAATCATAATATCAACCACTAATACTCCAATGGCAACATGATACTCATCAACTACAAACATAACTCCTAGTAATCCAAACAATAGCATGGCAACAACAAGATCAAAATAATACTCCGAGAAAATGCCATGCACAAAGTCATGTAGCTAAAGCAATATTTTAAACAAGTTCAAATAGATTAAACCATGTCACTGCATTACAGTGATGCAAATGGACGGTGTGTCTTGCCTGGGGTGGAAGAAATCACTGGAGAAAGTGCGAGACTCACAGAAAGAATCGCCAGAAAACGTACTCTCTCGAAGGGGGCTGAATAAGGGCAGGGGCAAAATGGTCATTTTCACAATGTCAAAACATGGTGAAAATTATTCCATCGGAACGGGCACGACGAAACAAAGAAGTGGGCTTTGGAATCACCTGATTTGGAGCTACGATTGAAAAGATACACTTGTTTTTCTGCCAGGGACCTATCTGTAAGAAAAATCTTAACAAACCGGACCTGGACAGAAAAACAGAAAGCGCAGTTTCTGGAAATACGTTTTCCAGGGAGGAATACATACTCCCGCCCAAAGAAGAACCAAAATCCGCTTTCGACAAGAGAGAGCGTACTTCCCAGGAGTACGTCTCCACTTATCCATGTCATCAGCGCGGGGTCAACGGACGTGCGCCTGACAGGTGGGGTCCGCGGGGCCTACGGCCAGTTGGCAGGGCGACTCGGTCGTGTTCTTCTCCATCGCGCTCGCCCGCGAGGCAGAGGGAGGCCGCCGGCGTCGGGCGGCGATTGCCGGCGCCACAGAGGGCCTCCGGCGACGCTCCGCCTACTGACGAGCTCAGCGCGGAGAGCTGCGTCGGCCTGAGCCAGTGGCGCACGCCGAATAGGATGGGGTCGGGCAGGGTTTGCGCGGTGGCGGACGGCGGATACGGGAGGAGTCGGGGACGAGGCCACAGATGATCTGGCGGAGAGAAAAGGGGGCTAGGAGGCTCGCCGGACTACAGGGGGTCTCCTGGTGGTGGCAGAACGGAGGGGAAGGGCTCGGTTCGACTGAATTTAGGAGGGCAGGGGTGGCGGCCATGGCGGCAATGGAGACTACAGAGAGCTCCTTGGGCTCGAGGGGATGGCTAGGAGGGGCTCTGAGAGTGGAGTGAGGCTGCTAGTGAAGAGAGGCAAGATCGGGGAGGCCTTAAATAGGCGGGGGAGGAGCTGCCGCGCTGGCGTCGCCGCGGACGCGTGGCGGCGCGGCGGACGCGTTCCCACGCTCGCGAGCTCGGAGGTAGACGACGTAGGAGGAGCAGTGGAGGCTCTCACGGGGCAGAGGAGGCCAAGGGGGCACAGGGAGGAAGACGACGGCGACGAACCGAGCCAAAACGCCACTGTACGTCCGTGGGCGCGCGGAGGTTTGCGTCGGTGAGGAAGCTGAAGGAGGGGGAGAGGGGTCCAGGGGAACGGCGACGACGAGATGCAGCCACTGGACATGCTCACGAGCTCTAAAACCACGAGAGGGAGCGGTGCCAAAGCACAAACGGTGCTCTGGACACGCCACAGCGCACAGAGCGCGTGCACAGGCACGCCATCATCGTAGTCACCACGTGAACCGGGGCATTAAATGCCCTAAAGCACCCAAAATGTTGTCTAGCTGATAGTCCTTCCAAAATGGAGCATTGATGATGCCATGTCATGATCTGGGGTGCTATGGTTAAATGGTAAATGGCGTCTAAAGTTTACTGCAGTAAACTTGGCCGTGCACTGGTGATCAACAAGAAACTGATTGGGTCAAGTGGTGTTGTCTGGGATGATTAGCTACGGAAGGAATATGATCCTGGAGGTTTTGGAGCATAATAGAGCACAAACTAATATAGTTGCTGTGTAACCCCAAAATTGGTCCAGAATCAAGATTTGGATGATGCACTCACATGGTGTTATGGAATGGGATGCAACTTGGCAAATCCTCATGATATGGACATATAAAGATTCTGTAAAAAGATCATGCCAAATGGACAAGACAAAATGGTACTTGCTTCACAAACATCATTTCTGTCCAGAAACTTGGAATAATTTTGGTGATCAAATGGCTCATTGAAATGATGCCAAATTAGGTGGAGAGATGTTTCATGTGTAGAAGAATGATCTGGTAATTTATCAGGATTTTTGAATCAATATAAAATACACTTGCTTCACAACCTGAAAATATTGCCAGAATCAAAGATTTGCTCCTGTGCTCACATAGATGATTGTATGAAGCTGAAACTGGTTGGAGGGGGTTAATATGAGAACATGAAGGAGTGTGCAAAAGTTCAACTCATTTGGATACTCCTAGCTGGTACTTCCTTCACAAAGCCTTCTGTCTGACAGAAACTTTGAAAACTCACTGAGGAAGATTGGCTAGGCAAATAAAGTTGAACTTGTGCATGAGGAAATTATTTGGACATAAAATAATGCCCAAGGAGTTTTGGAGTAACTAGGAAAATATAAATGACACTTCCTTCACAAAGTGCCATTCAGAACAGAAAAGAAGAATAATTATTGGGGAATTATTCTTGGGCTAGGACAGTAAAGTTTGGACATATTTGATCAACATATGACCCAAAGGAATTATGATAATTAATTGGGAATTTTGGATAGAAATAAATATAGGTTGCTTCACAACCTAGGTCAGATAGGGTTATTCCTTTAATAGAAAAAAGGAATATTCCTTAGAAAAGAATTTTAGGGTTTGGTCAAGGAGTGAAGCGACATGATATTGTCAAGGTTTTGAGAATGCTGAGCCACTTGGGAGGGGGAATGAGGATGATTTCCCAGGTGGCAAGGCCACAGAACCACTTCAAAAAGAAAAACAGAGCAAAAACCAAATAAATCAAAAGAAAAAGAAAAGGGCCAAAATCCAGGTTGTTGCATATTGTTATGCGGTTTGACCGATAAAGATCTTCGTAGAATATGTAGGAGCTAATATGAGCATCCAGGTTCCGCTATTGGTTATTGACCGGAGACATGTCTCGGTCATGTCTACATAGTTCTCGAACCCGTAGGGTCCGCACGCTTAACGTTCGGTGATGATCGGTATTATGAGTTTATGTGTTTTGATGTACCGAAGGTAGTTCGGAGTCCCGGATATAATCACGGTCATGACGAGGAGTCTCGAAATGGTCGAGACACAAAGATCGATATATTGGATAACTATGTTTGGACATCGGAAGGGTTCCGAGTGAGTTCGGGCATATACCGGAGTACCGGGGGGTTACCGGAACCCCCCGGGGAGTGTAATGGGCCTTATGGGCCTTAGTGGAGAGAGAGAGGGGGGCGGCCAGGGCAGGCCGCACGCCCCCTCCCCCTCTAGTCCAAATTGGACTAGGAAGGGGGGGCTTTTCCTTCTTCCTCTTTCCTCCTTCCTTCTCTCCTACTCCTACTACATGGAAGGGGGGGGGATCCTACTCCCGGTGGGAGTAGGACTCCCCATGGGGCGCGCCATAGGAGGGCCGGCCCTCCCCCTCCTCCACTCCTTTATATACGGGGAAAGGGGGCACCCCATATACACACAAGTTGATCATTGATCCTTTAGCCGTGTGTAGTGCCCCCCTCCACCATAATCCACCTCGGTCATACCGTCGTAGTGCTTAGGCGAAGCCCTGCGTCGGTAGCTGCATCATCACCGTCATCACGTCGTCGTGCTGACGAAGCTCTCCCTCGACACTCTGCTGGATCGTGAGTTCTTGGGACGTCACCGAGCTGAATGTGTGCAGATCGCGGAGGTGCCGTACGTTTGGTACTAGGATCAGTCGATCGTGAAGACGTACAGCTACATCAACCGTGTTGTCATAACGCTTCCGCTTTCGGTCTACGAGGGTACGTGGACTACACTCTCCCCTGTCGTTGCTATGCATCACCATGATCTTGCGTGTGCGTAGGATTTTTTTTGAAATTACTACGTTCCCCAACAATAAGAACCAAGTCCTCATACCCATACCTGTTCTAATTATAAGTGTTTACACGCTAAGGTTGTAAAAACTGGAATTTAATTCTCTCGCAAAGACTTGGTAGAGCCTCTGTCATAGTAGGCATCCTATTTTGGGTTCGATAAACTCAGGATCACTCCTTGGGGAAAGGGTAGGAATACCTTTGTTATCCAACCGGATTTCATAGGGCATGTATGCTTGGTGTCTTCTTTCCCTCCCCATCGCACTTTCTCGGGTGGGGACCTCTAAGTGCCGAACTCCAGCAAGCTGCTTGCTTCAATGCAACGGAGGATGCGTTCTCCACCAAGAAGCACATGGAGTTCATGGGCCTCGTCGCTTTTTAATTTCGTGCGTTTCATTATCTGCTAGTACTATTTTCCATTTTCCATGGAAAATCCTTGTTTAATGTGTCCACATTGTGAAGCAAAATCTTAAGAAAATGTTCTCTAGTTCATGGCAATTTTAGAATTTTTTTTGTACTGAACAGTTGGCAAGTTTAGAAGTTGTTCTTATAATAGATTTTTTAAGTTTTTGCCATGGAAACACAGGCTATGTTTCCTTGAGATGACAGAGAAACATAACCTTTTTTTGTCATCATTTCTGATGTGCCATGGCAAAGAAACATAGTAAAATTTGCCATGTATGTATAGGTGCCACGGCAATAGTTTTGTTCTCAGAAAAACGCCCTACATATTTTTGTGTGCAACATCTACGCTTTAGGGGAATTTTTACTTCCATGCCAAATTTTAAGCCATGTCAAATTTTATTACCATGACCCTTTTTCTGGATACTCTAATGGCAATTTTTTTACTACAAGTTCACATGTGTTCCCATGATTGGTATTTATAGAAAAACAACAAAATTGCCATCTGTCAACTACAAATTATTCTTTACAGATCACAATAGCATTTTTTTAATTTTTTTGTCGACTACAAATTATTCTTTACAGATCACAATAGCATTTTTCAAAAAAAATTGCCATGTCACCATACTTCAATTTTTAGCCACAGTTTTTCAAAGTTGCCATGTGACCTTTTTCTTGTACAATTTATATACATTTTGCCATGTTTCAATGAGATTTTTTTACGGCAAGTTCACATGTGTTCCCACGGCAAATTTGCCATGATTTGTTCTTTATAGGAAAATATATTTTTTTATAAATTGTCGTGTGTCCACTATGGAATATTCTTACAATTGCCATTATCACTATAGCAATTTTTCCTAATTTTACCATGTCACCATGCTTCAAATTTTTGCCACATTTTTTTAAATGTTTACAATGTGACCTTTTTTTGTACAATTAAATACACTTGCATGGCAAATTTATTGTGTTTTATCATGGAATTTTATTTGTATATGCCATGGCGATTTCTTTCTTGAACTTAGTATATGTCCAGTTTGTTGTACATATAGTAAAAAATTAATTGTATTCACCATGGGATTTTATTCTAAATAGCGTGGCAAATTCTTTCTTTCGAACTTAGTATGTAAATTTTATTGTACATATCATGGAAAATTCTTTATGTAGATAGCATATGGTAAAATTCTTTTTTTTTTGTCACGTGACCTTTACGAAACATGTTTGTCTTTTCCTAAAATGTTTTTGCCATGCTTTTTTAGTGAACATTAAAAAAATTGACATATGACATGTTGCAAATTTATGTTTTTAGATTTTTCTTAATATTAATGATGGAAAAATTGCCACTGTCTGATGCAATTTCATTATATACACTATGGCAGTTTTATTGAACATAACATGCCAATTTCTATTCTGGGTCTGTCTATGGCACATCTGGATGTACCCTATTTATCGCACACCTAATTGACCCAATCAGGCATAAAAAGAAAAAGAAAGTACCTACAAAAATCTGTATGTAAAATCAATAACATATATAGGTCTCATGTGTCTTTATATATCATGACAGAAGGGGGGGGGGGGGGGGGGCGCTGGTGTCCTCTCCCGGTGAGATTGGGTCCTCTCCTAGATTAACTGAAGTTTTAGGTTTATCCTATTGCTTTTTATAAAGATGTAGGTTTATATTGGAACGTGACTAGTTTTGTTTGAACGGACGGATTGATTACAGATTGGTGTTGGAGTATGACGCGGCCTGCAAAGATCCTACGGTCCTCGATGACGCGGTGACATGGATCATTGTGCCGGTCACGCACAATCGCTGCTAGAGGCATTGATAACTCCGCCAAAACACGCCGAGAAACAGAAACTCCAATGGCGGCGACTCGTCAGATCTACCTCGGCGTTCTCCTGCTCCTGGCCGTGGGTCTGCCTCATCTCCCTCTGGTATCGATTGAACTCCGGCTGCTTTCCTGCGTTCTCGCCTAATTCGTTAATTTGATTTTCTTGACATGCAGCGGCATCGACGACGTCGGGAGCGGCGGCGTTTGGCCTACCGCGGGGCCTGAGGCCCGGGCACTGCGCCTCCGTGTTCCGGACGTATGACACGGTCTCTCCGTTCATGACGGGCAACACGACGGCCATCCACCTCGGCAACACCAAGTCCTGTGTCGCCGGCTACGGGGGCCGCCCGGATCCCCACACCGCGTACCAGTTCTGCATCCCCTCCTGGGTCGCCTTCACAGACAACGGTACCCTCGTCGGCGAGGCCGCCATGAACCACGCGGCCGTCAGGCCCGGGACGGCCGTCTCCGGGTTCAAGCGCCTCCTTGGCATCAGGCAAGTAGCTTTCTTACTTGCTTTGGTTGGTTCTAGATCTTAGCTTGGATGGTACAATTGGACTGGTTGATTGAGTTGGTAGGACGGATCCATTGGTTTGGTTCTCGATCCTGATTCTCTTGTTGGTAGGATGTACAACGAGATGGTAAAGAGAGAGGCGGAGCTAGTGCCGTACCACTTCACCGAGCAGCTAGGAAGATGCGGCATCGAGATGGAGATTGAGGAAGGCAACCTGAAGAGATTCCTCCCCGAAGATGTCGCCAGCATCCTTGTAGCCGAGCTGAAGCGAATGGCGGAAGCACATCTGGGCCGCGAGATCAGGTACGCCGTGGTCACTGTCCCCGGGCACTTCAACGGCGTTCAACGGAGTTCGCTCGTCATGGAAGCTGCCCAGTGGCGTGGTGGCTTCCGTACTGCCAAGCTTGTTGACGAGCAGGTCGCGGCTGCGGCTGCGTACCGCCTTCATGAGAAGAGGGGTGACCGCAAGGTCATCCTCGTCTTCCATCTCGGCGGCCGCACTTGCCACGCCACCAAGTTCAGGTTCAAGGATGGCTCGGGCCATCTCCTGGACGAACACCATGATGCCTACCTAGGCGGTACGTACTCATATATACACATCTCAAGGCAACAAATGGGAGAAGCTAAAATTTTGGTTGCATTCATTTTGTGCAGGTGACGACTTCACCGGCAGGGTTGTGGACTATTTCGTGGAGCTGATCGAGGAGAAGCATCACCGGGACATCCGTGGGGATGAGGGCACTCTCAGGAAGCTGAGGGCGGAGTGCGAGAGAGCCAAGAAGCTACTGAGCGACCGAGAGGGCGTTCTTATGAACATCGGATCGGTTCTTGGCGAAGGAGCAGATATCTACGAGGAGCTCACACGAGCCAAGTTCGAGGAGCTGAACCGTGACCTTATGGAGAGAGCAATGGAAATAGTGGAGACGGTGGTGATGGAAGGTGCTCCCACTTCCCAGATGCAGAGCCGCAAGGACGCCATCGACGAGGTCATTCTCGTCGGTGGTAGTGTGAGGATCCCCATGGTTGGGCAGCTCCTCGAGGATTACTTCAATGGTAGGGGACTAATCAGGGATGAGGACGCGGTAATCCGGGGCGCTGCTCTTCTGTCACGTCCCGAGTCTGCTAGATACGTGGAAGAATGCTACTATGGAGGAGTGTCAGGGCCTCTCTGGTTGGCAAAATAAACACACAAATAGGTATATGTAATCCTACACCTACGAAGTGTTACGTAATTTTGTGACGTAGCATTCCTCTTAATTCTCTATCCCCCCGATTTTCACCCCCCCCCCCCCCCACACCCACCCACATTTCCAACTGAATCTCCTTCGTAAGACGTACGTAGCCAACCTGCAGGAGTAGTATTGCTCGTATACATCCCTAAAAAAATTTGCTAGTATACATGAAGAGTGTGGCTAGGTCTTAGTCGACTGAGATTTAACCAAGTGTGTCAACTGACATAACATGCATGCAAGAGAGAAAAAGAAAATTTTGCACGGATCTTAAAGTAATATCTCACGGATGTAGCATCGATTATTAAAAGCCTGTTTGGCACTGCTCTGCTCCTTAAAATGAAGAAAGCAGTAGCAATGAAACTGCAACGATCATAATGCTAAACTAACAAATGGGTCTTGTCCATCACATCACTCTTCTAATGATGTGATCTCATTCATCAAATGACAACACATGTCTATGGTTAGGAAACGTAACCATCTTTGATAAACGAGCTAGTCAAGTAGAGGCATATTAGGGACACTTTGTTTTGTGTATGTATTCACACATGTACTAAGTTTTCAATTAATACAATTCTAGCATGAATAATAAACATTTATCATGAAATAAGGAAATAAATAATAACTTTATTATTGCCTCTAGGGCATATTTCCTTCACTTATGACCTTATATTTGTGATCGGGGTCATCATGATTTAATCTGTGCTCCCGAAGACACCTGTTAAGATGTGCTTGCAATGAGATGAATTGGGGGGGTGTCCAAATTACATCTTGACCAGTTCGCGGCCTGCATCAAGAGTCAGGTGTCCAATCGCAAACCCTTACCATCACGCGGGGTTACCTCGGTTATTAAGAATAGATTAGAAAAAAAGCCTTGAGTGTGACTACACCTCACGTATCCCAGGGATTGCCTTTCCGCTATCGTGTTCAGAATAGTGTTTCGCGTCCTCCCTGCTCCTAACCTCCTCCTTGATCAAACCCTGAGATCTTGGATGCTTGCAGGGACGACGAACGGGAATGAGACATGGGACAACTACGATGCAATTCTAACACATATATGACATTAATTCAAAGTTATTGCATCGATCACTTATACAAATTCATCGAGTTGCAAGTCTATGGCCCAACTCATTGCCTTATCGAGTTACTCACACATGGCAATCGGATCGTAGGAAGAAATCATTTGAGAAGAAATAAAGATGAATGCTTTATTCATATTATATCTTACAATGGTTGCCGAATGCGATACGTGATTACAACTATGGCTAACTTGGAGGTGGTTTGCTGCGAGGATGGTGGCTAGCGGCTACTAAGATGAGATGGGAAATGGAGGTGGCTAGGGTTGGACAATGGATTTTTGTTGCGGTGATGGAGGTTTTCGATGATGCTCTTGTACGAAGCTGCGTTGACTCCTTTCTAAAAGTGGTTGAGTTGGATTCCACGGAGCCGTTGGCACTTGTTACAAGCGCTGGTATGAGCAGGTGCGCTCGTACCACACGTTGTCTTCTTTTATATTTCACTTGATGCGCCTCAAATTTATTTTCTTCTTTCTTTTGCTTCTTTCCTTCTAATTGATGATTTTATCGTATGGCCTCTTTTTGTGTGGAAACAAAATAAAGAGAGGATTTCGCGATCTCTCGCATTCATTAGTCATTAGTGGCGATATCAGAGTGATTTTATGAGATTTTTGAAGACATAAAGGTTTAAACAACGGTGTGATGAGCGTAAAAATTAAACTCATCAACCTCCCAAAGCTTAAACCGAACCATCATTACATAAACCATCGGCGGCGCCACCATCACCATCATCGCCGCCATGCTCCTCTGAAGGAAATATGCCCTAGAGGCAATAATAAAGTTGTTATTTATATTTCCTTATATCATGATAAATGTTTATTATTCATGCTAGAATTGTATTAACCGGAAACTTAGTACATGTGTGAATACATAGACAAATAGAGTGTCACTAGTATGCCTCTACTTGACTAGCTCGTTGAATCAAAGATGGTTATGTTTCCTAACCATAGACATGAGTTGTCATTTGATTAACGGGATCACATCATTAGAGAATGATGTGATTGACTTGACCCATTCCGTTAGCTTACCATTTGATCGCTTAGTATATTGCTATTACTTTCTTCATGACTTATAAATGTTCCTATGACTATGAGCTTATGCAACTCCCGAATACGGAGGAACACTTTGTGTGCTACCAAACTTCACAACGTAACTGGGTGATTATAAAGGTGCTCTACAGGTGTCTCCGATGGTACTTGTTGAGTTGGCATACATCGAGATTAGGATTTGTCACTCGGATTGTCGGAGAGGTATCTCTGGGCCCTCTTGGTAATGCACATCACTATAATCCGTGCAAGCAATGTAACTAACGAGTAAAGAGACTTGCCGGTAACGAGATTGATCTAGGTATTGACATACCGACGTTCGGATCTCGGGCAAGTAACATACCTATGAGAAAGGGAACAACGTATGTTGTTATGCGGTTTGACCGATAAAAATCTTCGTAAAATATGTAGGAGCCAATATGAGCATCCAGGTTCCGCTATTGGTTATTGACCGGAGACATGTCTCGGTCATGTCTACTTAGTTCTCGAACCCGAAGGGTCCGCACGCTTAACGTTCGGTGACGATCAGTATTATGAGTTTTATGTGTTTTGATGTACCGAAAATAGTTTGGAGTCCCGGATGTGATCACGGACATGACGAGGAGTCTCTAAATGGTCGAGACATAAAGATTGATATATTGGATGACTATATTCAGACACCAGATGAGTTCCGGGGGTCACCGGATATTTATCGGAGTGCCGGGGGGTTATCGGAACCCCCGGGGGATATAATGGGCCAACATGGGCCTTGTGGGAGAGAGAGAGAGAGAGGAGAGGGCCTAGGGCTGGCCGCCCCCCCTTTGGGAGTCCGAATTGGACAAGGAAGGGGGGCGGCGCCCCCTCTTTCCTCCCTCTCTCCCTCTCCTTCCTTCCCCCTTCCTCCTTCCTAGTTGGACTAGGAAAGGGGAGTCCTACTCCCACTAGGAGGAGGACTCCCCCCTCTCCTTGGCGCGCCCCAAGGCCGGCCGGCCTCCCCCTTGCTCCTTCATATACGGGGGCAGGGGGCACCCTAGAACAAACAAGTTGATTGTTCCGAGCCGTGTGCGGTGCCCCCCTCCACCATAATCCACCTCTGTCATATCGTCGTAGTGCTTAGGCCAAGCCCTGCGCTGGTAGCTTCATCATCACCGTCATCACGCCGTCTTGCTGACGAAGCTCTCCCTCGAAGCTCTACTGGATCGTGAGTTCGTGGGACGTCACCGAGCTGAACGTGTGCAGATCGCGGAGGTGTCGTACGTTTGGTACTAGGATCAGTCGATCATGAAGACGTACGACTACATCAACCGCGTTGTCATAACGCTTCCACTTTCGGTCTATGAGGGTACGTGGACAACACTCTCCCCTCTCGTTGCTATGCATCAGCATGATCTTGCGTGTGCGTAGGAAAGTTTTTGAAATTACTACGTTCCCCAACAGTGGCATCCGAGCCAGGTTTATGCGTAGATGTTATATGCACGAGTAGAACACAAGTGAGTTGTGGGCGATACTAGTCATACTGCTTACAAGCATGTCATACTTTGAGTCGGCGGTATTGTTGGATGAAGTGGCCCGGACCGACATTACGCGTACGCTTACGCGAGACTGGTTCTACCGACGTGCTTCACACACACGTGGCTGGCGGGTGTCAGTTTCTCCAACTTTAGTTGAATCGAGTGTGGCTACGCCCGGTCCTTGTGAAGGTTAAAACAACACATACTTGATGAAATGTCGTTGTGGTTTTGATGCGTAGTTAAGAATGGTTCTTGCTCAGCCCATAGCAGCCACGAAAACTTGCGACAACAAAGTAGAGGACGTCTAACTTGTTTTTGCAAGGCATGTTGTGATGTGATATGGTCAAGACATGATGCTAAATTTTATTGTATGAGATGATCATGTTTTGTAACGGAGTTATCGGCAACTGGCAGGAGCCATATGGTTGTCGCTTTATTGTATGAAATGGTGATCATGACGGTGCTTTGGAGATGGAGATCAAAGGCACAAGATGATGATGGCCATATCATATCACTTATATTGATTGCATGTGATGTTTATCCTTTATGCATCTTATTTTGCTTAGTATGGCGGTAGCATTATAAGATGATCTCTCACTAAATTTCAAGGTACAAGTGTTCTCCCTGAGTATTCACCGTTGCGAAAGTTCGTCGTGCCAAGACACCACGTGATGACCGGGTGTGATAAGCTCTACGTTCACATACAACGGGTGCAAGCCAGTTTTGCACACGCAGAATACTCGGGTTAAACTTGACGAGCCTAGCATATGCAGATATGGCCTCGGAACACTGTGACCGAAAGGTCGAGCGTGAATCATATAGTAGATATGATCAACATAGTGATGTTCACCATTGAAAACTACTCCATCTCACGTGATGATCGGACATGGTTTCGTTGATATGGATCACGTGATCACTTAGATGATTAGAGGGATGTCTATCTAAGTGGGAGTTCTTTAGTAATATGATTAATTGAACTTTAATTTATCATGAACTTAGTACCTCATAGTATTTTGCATTTCTATGTTGTTGTAGATAGATGGCCCGTGCTGTTGTTCCGTTGAATTTTAATGCGTTTCTAGAGAAAGCTAAGTTGAAAGATGATGGTAGCAACTACACGGACTGGGTCCGTAACTTGAGGATTATCCTCATTGTTGCACAGAAGAATTACGTCCTGGAAGCACCGCTAGGTTCCAAACCCGCTGCAGGAGCAACGCCAGATGTTATGAACGTCTGGCAGAGCAAAGCTGATGACTACTCCATAGTTTAGTGTGCCATGCTTTACGGCTTAGAACCGGGACTTCAACGACGTTTTGAACGTCATGGAGCATATGAGATGTTCCAGGAGTTGAAGTTAATATTTCAAGCAAATGCCCGGATTGAGAGATATGAAGTCTCCAATAAGTTCTACAGCTGCAAAATGGAGGAGAATAGTTCTGTCAGTGAACATATACTCAAAATGTCTGGGTATAATAATCACTTGATTCAACTGGGAGTTAATCTTCCTGATGATAGTGTCATTGACAGAATTCTTCAATCACTGCCACCAAGCTACAAGAGCTTCGTGATGAACTATAACATGCAAGGGATGGATAAGACAATCCCGAGCTCTTCACAATGCTAAAGGCGCGGAGGTAGAAATCAAGAAGGAGCATCAAGTGTTGATGGTCAACAAGACCACCAGTTTCAAGAAAAATGGTAAAGGGAAGAAGGGGAACTTCAAGAAGAACGGCAAGCAAGTTGCTGCTCAAGTGAAGAAGCCCAAGTCTGGACCTAAGCCTGAGATTAAGTGCTTCTACTGCAAAGGAACTGGTTAATGGAAGCGAACTGCCCCAAGTATTTGGCAGATAAGAAGGATGACAAGGTGAACAAAGGTATATGTGATATACATGTTATTGATGTGTACCTTACTAATGCTCGCAGTAGCACCTGGGTATTTGATACTGGTTCTGTTGCTAATATTTGCAACTCGAAACAGGGACTACGGATTAAGCGAAGATTGGCTAAGGACGAGGTGACGATGCGCATGGGAAATGGTTCCAAAGTCGATGTGATCGCGGTCGGCATGCTACCTCTACATCTACCTTCGGGATTAGTTTTAGACCTGAATAATTGTTATTTGGTGCTAGCGTTGAGCATGAACATTATATCTAGATCTTGTTTGATGCGAGACGGTTATTCATTTAAATCTGAGAATAATGGTTGTTCTATTTACATGAGTAATATCTTTTATGGTCACGCACCCTTGAAGAGTGGTCTATTTTTATTGAATCTCGATAGTAGTGATACACATATTCATAATATTGAAGCCAAAAGATGCAGAGTTGATAATGATAGTGCAACTTATTTGTGACACTGCCGTTTGGGTCATGTTGGTGTAAAGCGCATGAAGAAACTCCATTCTGATGGACTTTTGGAATCACTTGATTATGATCACTTGGTACTTGTGAACCATGCCTCATGGGCAAGATGACTAAAACTCCGTTCTCCGGAACAATGGAGCGAGCAACAAATTTGTTGGAAGTCATACATACTGATGTATGTGTCCAATGAATGTTGAGGCTCGCGGCGGGTATCGTTATTTTCTCACCTTCACAGATGATTTGAGCAGATATGGGTATATCTACTTCATGAAGCATAAGTCTGAAACATTTGAAAAGTTCAAACAATTTCAGAGTGAAGTGGAAAATCATCGTAACAAGAGAATAAAGTTTCTACAATCTGATCGTGGAGGAGAATATTTGAGTTCCGAGTTTGGTCTTCATTTGAAACAATGCGGAATAGTTTCGCAACTCACGCCACCTGGAACAACAAAGCGTAATGGTGTGTACGAACGTCGTAATCATACTTTACTGGATATGGTGCGATCTATGATGTCTCTTACTGATTTACCGCTATTGTTTTGGGGTTATGCTTTAGATACGGCTGCATTCACGTTAAATAGGGCACCATCTAAATCCGTTGAGACGACACCTTATGAACTATGGTTTGGCAAGAAACCAAAGTCGTCGTTCCTTAAAGTTTGGGGCTACGATGCTTATGTGAAAAGGCTTCAACCTGATAAGCTCGAACCCAAATCGGAGAAATGTGTCTTCATAGGACACCCAAAGGAGACCATTGGGTACACCTTCTATCACAAATCCGAAGGCAAGACATTCGTTGCTAAGAATGGATCCTTTCTAGAGAAGGATTTTCTCTCGAAAGAAGTGAGTGGGAGGAAAGTAGAACTTGATGAGGTAACTGTACTTGCTCCCTTATTGGAAAGTAGTTCATAACAGAAATCTGTTCTTGTGACTGCTACACCAATTAGTGAGGAAGCTAATGATGATGATCATGTAACTTCAGATCAAGTTACTACCGAACCTCGTAGGTCAACCAGAGTAAGATCCACACTAGAGTGATACGGTAATCCTATTCTGGAGGTCATGTTGCTTGACCATACGAACCTACGAACTATGAGGAAGCGATGATGAGCCCAGATTCCGTGAAATGGCTTGAGGCCATGAAATCTGAGATGGGATCCATGTATGAGAACAAAGTGTGGACTTTGGTTGACTTGCCCGTTGATCGGCAAGCCCTCGAGAATAAATGGATCTTCAAGAAGAAGACTGACACTGACGGTAATGTTACTGTCTACAAAGCTCGACTTGTTGCGAAAGGTTTTCGACAAGTTCAAGGAGTTGACTACGATGAGACCTTCTCACCCGTAGCGATGCTTAAGTCCGTCCGAATCATGTTAGCAATTGCTGCATTTTATGATTATGAAATTTGGCAAATGGATGTAAAGACTGCATTCCTGAATGGATTTCTGGAAGAAGAGTTGTATATGATGCAACCTGAAGGTTTTATCGATCCAAAGGGTGCTAACAAAGTCTGCAAGCTCCAGCGATCCATTTATGGACTAGTGCAAGCATCTCGGAGTTGGAATAAACGTTTTGATAGTGTGATCAAAGCATATGGTTTTATACAGACTTTTGGAGAAGCCTGTATTTACAAGAAAGTGAGTGGGAGCTCTGTAGCATTTCTAATATTATATGTGGATGACATATTATTGATTGGAAATGATATAGAATTTCTGGATAGCATAAAAGGATACTTGAATAAGAGTTTTTCAATGAAAGACCTCGGTGAAGCTGCTTATATATTGGGCCTTAAGATCTATAGAGATAGATCAAGACGCTTAATTGGACTTTCACAGAGCACATACCTTGACAAAGTTTTGAAGAAGTTCAAAATGGATCAAGCAAAGAAAGGGTTCTTGCCTGTGTTACAAGGTGTGAAGTTGAGTCAGACTCAATGCCCGACTACTGCAGAAGATAGAGAGAAAATGAAAGGTGTTCCCTATACTTCAACCATAGGCTCTATCATGTATGCAATGTTGTGTACCAGACCTGATGTGTGCCTTGCTATTAGTTTAGCAGGGAGGTACCAAAGTAATCCAGGAGTGGATCACTGGACAGCGGTCAAGAACATCCTGAAATACCTGAAAAGGACTAAGGATATGTTTCTCGTTTATGGAGGTGACAAAGAGCTCGTCGTAAATGGTTACATCGATGCAAGCTTTGACACTGATCCGGATGACTCTAAGTGACAAACTGGATACGTGTTTTTATTGAACGGTGGAGCTGTCAGTTGGTGCAGTTCTAAGCAAAGCGTAGTGGCGGGATCTACGTGTGAAGCGGAGTACATAGCTGCTTCGGAAGCAACAAATGAAGGAGTCTGGATGAAGGAGTTCATATCCAATCTAGGTGTCATACCTAGTGCATCAGGTCCAATGAAAATCTTTTGTGACAATACTAGTGCAATTGCCTTGGCAAAGGAATCCAGATTTCACAAGAGAACCAAGCACATCAAGAGACGCTTCAATTCCATCCACGATCAAGTCAAGGAGGGAGACATAGAGATTTGCAAGATACATACGGATCTTAATGTTTCAGACTCGTTGACTAAGCCTCTCTCACAAGCAAAACATGATCAGCACCAAGACTCCATGGGTTTTAGAATCATTACTGTGTAATCTAGATTATTGACTCTAGTGCAAGTGGGCGACTGAAGGAAATATGCCCTAGAGGTAATAATAAAGTTGTTATTTATATTTCCTAATATCATGATAAATGTTTATTGTTCATGCTAGAATTGTATTAACCGGAAACTTAGTACATGTGTGAATACATAAACAAACAGAGTGTCACTAGTATGCCTCTACTTGACTAGCTCATTCAATCAAAGATGGTTATGTTTCCTAACCATAGACATGAGTTGTCATTTTATTAACGGGATCACATCATTAGAGAATGATGTGATTGACTTGACCCATTCCGTTAGCTTAGCATTTGATCGTTTAGTATATTGCTATTGCTTTCTTCATGACTTATACATGTTCCTATGACTATGAGATTATGCAACTCCCGAATACTGGAGGAACACTTTGTGTGCTACCAAACGTCACAACGTAACTAGGTGATTATAAAGGTGCTCTACAGGTGTCTCCGATGGTACTTGTTGAGTTGGCATAGATCGAGATTAGGATTTGTCACTCCGATTGTCGGAGAGGTATCTCTGGGCCCTCTCGGTAATGCACATCACTATAAGCCTTGCAAGCAATGTAACTAATGAGTTAGTTATGGGATGATGCATTACGAAACGAGTAAAGAGACTTGCCGGTAACAAGATTGAACTAGGTATTGAGATACCGACGATCGAATCTTGGGCAAGTAACATACCGATGACAAAGGGAACAACGTATGTTGTTATGCGGTTTGACCGATAAAGATCTTCGTAGAATATGTAGGAGCCAATATGAGCATCCAGGTTCCGCTATTGGTTATTGACCGGAGACATGTCTTGGTCATGTCTACTTAGTTCTCGAACCCGTAGGGTCCGCACGCTTGACGTTCGATGACAATCGGTATTATGAGTTTTATGTGTTTTGATGTACCGAAGATAGTTCGGAGTGCCGGATGTGATCACGGACATGACGAGGAGTCTCGAAATGGTCAAGACATAAAGATTGATATATTGGACGACTATATTCAGACACCGGATGAGTTCCGGGGGTCACCGGATATTTATCGGAGTGCCGGGGGGTTATCGGAACCCCCGGGGGATATAATCGGCCAACATGGGCCTTGTGGGAGAGAGAGGAGAGGGCCTAGGGCTGGCCGCCCCCCCCCCCCTGGGAGTCCGAATTGGAAAAGGAAGGGGGCGGCGCGCCCTCTTTCCTCCCTCTCTCCCTCTCCTTCCTCCCCCCCTTCCTCCTTGCTAGTTGGACTAGGAAAGGGGAGTCCTACTCCCACTAGGAGGAGGACTCCCCCCTCTCCTTGGCGCGCCCCAAGGCCGGCCGGACTCCCCCCTTGCTCCTTTATATACGGGGGCTGGGGGCACCCTAGAACACACAAGTTGATTGTTCCAAGCCGTGTGCAGTGCCCCCCTCCACCATAATCCACCTCGGTCATATCGTCGTAGTGCTTAGGTGAAGCCCTGCGCCGGTAGCTTCATCATCGCCATCATCACGCCCTCGTGCTGACGAAGCTCTCCCTCGAAGCTCTACTGGATCGTGAGTTCGTGGGACGTCACCGAGCTGAACGTGTGCAGATCGCGGAGGTGTCGTACGTTCGGTACTAGGATCGATCGATCGTGAAGACGTACGACTACATCAACCGCGTTGTCATAACGCTTCCGCTTTCGGTCTACGAGGGTACGTGGACAACACTCTCCCTCTCGTTGATATGCATCACCATGATCTTGCGTGTGCGTAGGAATTTTTTTGAAATTACTACGTTCCCCAACATCCTCTCCACCAACTGTTCCATTCTGGCTTGTAACTTGCTCTCTCTCTCTCTATCTCTCTCTCTCTGTCTCTCTCTCCCTCTCCCTCTCCCTCTCCCCCCCAATGTTGAGTAGTTGTATTAGTTCGTGAGGATTTGGATGAACCCTTGCGTGATTAGTACTTGGTTATTGAATAAGTGATCCGACTCTCTTTATATGTATTTCGTTAATCGTGTCATGGTGTTTTGAAGGGCCCCCACACAACATTAATCGCTTATGGACTTGAGGTGATTTATGTTGGTGAGCAGGCTAGTTGAGGAGGTAGGTAGTGATAGGGCCTAACTTCCTTCGTCACTGGTCACTGCAATAGGGATTAGTGGAGAACCCTAGAACTTCATGTCGTGTCCACGGGGAGAACACTCCCCTTAATTATTGTTGTGGTAACTGGAGTGGGGACACGTGGTGGTGGCACAAGTGTACGCAATAACCGGAATGGAGATGCATACTTTGTTGGCTCCGCCCACGCGAGATCATATACAAGTAGAACAGTTATACGATTATAGAGCTATGCTTCTGCATGTGTTGTCAGCATCATACTTGTGGTGATGACTCTGGATACCTCAAGAAAGTTTACTACTTAAGAATTATTTTCCATAGTATAGTCCCCTTCGTTTTCGGTCTTTTGTTTTCCGTTTGTAGTTTAGTAAACACTCCTTGTTATCTATCTTCCTAGCAACCTACTAAAATAGACTATTTTCAAACTCCGGGTGCGTATAGAACTGCATTAAGTGACGACGTAGTTGCTGGGTTTGTGGTACCATCTTATTCGCTCCCTGTTGGATTCGAAACTTACTTATCACGAAAGTGCTACAACAGACCTGTGCACTTGTAGGTCATCAGAGCTAAAAACAAAGCAGCAAGAAGAAATTGCAGCTCTTAAGAGGGAACAAGAGGAGAAACTGCTTCTACATAAAAGAATCTACAAGACCCGGATGGAACGTTAAGTTTTTTTTGGTAAGACAATTGCACAACGACTCTAATAACAGCATGTCGCATCCCCTTTTGGGGGACCCTAATAACAACATGTCGCAACCCCTTTTGGGGAGCTCTAATAACAGCATGTCGTAGCCCTGACGGTGGTCTTCTTCATTGTCGAACTTTGGTTGAGGATATAGCTTATCATTAGTGTTTTGGTCAACTCAGGATTAGATATTAATCAGAAATCGGGCGATTAATTGATTTTATCGCTCAACTATTAATAGGCCAGTTTTTGCTTGCAATTCCAGGTTCTAGACACTAATAAGGTAAAAATGACCGATTAAATCGGATTCACCAGCTTCCGGACCCATATGTAACCAGCCATGTCAGCATCCAGTGGGCTCACATGTCAGGATCTTTGACCGGTCAAATCTGATTGTTATTGATGGCCACCGTCACTGTTAAAACCTTGGCCAGGTGCTACCTCTTGAGCATCCATTGGTTTTTCCCTTGAAGAGGAAAGGGTGATGCAGCAAAGTAGCGTAAGTATTTCCCTCAGCTTTTGAGAACCAAGGTATCAATCAAGTAGGAGGCCACACGCAAGTCCCTCGTACCTACACAAACAAATAAGAACCTTGCAACCAACGCAATAAAGGGGTTGTCCATCCCTTCACGGCCACTTGCAAAAGTGAGATCTGATAGAGATGATAATATTTTTGGTATTTTTATGATAAAGATTGAAAGTAAAGATTGCAAAGTAAAAATAGATTGGAAACTTATATGATGGAAAATAGACCCGGGGGCCATAGGTTTCACTAGTGGCTTCTCTCAAGATAGCATAAGTATTACGGTGGGTGAACAAATTACTGTCGAGCAATTGATAGAAAAGTGCATAATTATGAGAATATCTAGGCATGATCATGTATATAGGCATCACGTCCATGACAAGTAGACCGACTCCTGCCTGCATCTACTACTATTACTCCACACATCGACCGCTATCCAGCATGCATCTAGAGTATTAAGTTCATAAGAATAGAGTAATGCATTAGGTAAGATGACATGATGTAGAGGGATAAACTCAAGCAATATGATATAAATCCCATCTTGTTATCCTTGATGGCAACAATACAATACGTGTCGTTTCCCCTACTGTCACTGGGATCGAGCACTGCATGATTGAACACAAAGCTAAGCACTTCTCCCGTTGCAAGAAAGATCAATCTAGTAGGCCAAACCAAACTGATAATTTGAAGAGACTTGCAAAGAGAACCAATCATACATAAAAGAATTCAGAGAAGATTCAAATATTGTTCATAGATAATCTTGATCATAAACCCACAATTCATCGGATCTCGACAAACACACCGCAAAAAGAGTTACATCAAATAGAATTCCAAGAAGATCAAGGAGAACTTTGTATTGAGATCCAAAGAGAGAGAATAAGCCATCTAGCTAATAATTATGGACCCGAAGGTCTGTGGTAAACTACTCACACATCATCGGAGAGGCTATGGTGTTGATGTAGAAGCCCTCCGTGATCGATGCCCCCTCCGGCGGAGCGCCGGAAAAGGCCCCAAGATGTGATCTCACGGGTACAGAAGGTTGCGGCGGTGGAAATAGGTTTTCGTGGTGCTCCTAGTTGGTTTCGGGGTATGTAGGTATATATAGGAGGAAGAAGTAGGTCGGTGCAGCCACGAGGGGCCCACGAGGGTGGAGGGTGCGCCCCCTGCCTCGTGGCCTCCTCATTGATTGCTTGACGTCCACTCCAAGTCCTCTGGATCACGTTTGTTCCAAAAATCACGCTCCCGAAGGTTTCATTCTGTTTGGACTCCGTTTGATATTCCTTTTCTGCGAAACACTGAAATAGGCAAAAAATAGCAATTTGCACTGGGCCTTGGGTTAATAGGTTAGTCCCAAAAATAATATTAAAGTGTATAATGAAGCCAATTAAACATCCAAAACAGAATATATAATAGCATAGAGTAATCAAAAATTATAGATACGTTGGAGACGTATCACCAGGCCAAGCTGTAAGTTGCACGTCGGCTTCTTCTGGGTCGTATGTCAGAAACATTGGCTAGTTAAACATGTGGGTTTTGGTTAATAGTGACGGGTATATCGTCACCGAAAACTGCAATGAAGGATGGCAGGTCATATACAGTGACAATTTGGCCTTCACAGAAGATAGCTTTCAGCGACGAAATCAGGTTTGTCACGGAAAAGATGATTTTGCGTGACAGAAAAGGTGGTACCATCAAAGATTTATTTTCGACGGCGCTTCCGTGTCGACCGGGGTGATGGCTGAAAACGTCACCAAGCCATTTTTGGTGACGACAAATGGTTTTACGTGGCACAAGTATGCCGTCACAAAATAGACTATGTTTTGTAATGCCGTAAGTTGTTATCATTTGTGGGTGATTCCTATAAATCAATACCACATCTTTGAATAAAGTTCATCATTTTATGAAGGTGGTCTTACCAAACTGTCGTGGAATTGTCACGGCAGATGTCCTCAAGCTAGGACTTAGTCGTGGAGCCATCACCGCTAGGAAGCTTGAAGGGGTTAACGGAACAAGGAACACGAGGGTTTATACTGGTTCGGCCCCTTACGGTGAAGGTAAAAGCCTACGTCCAGTTGAGGTGGTATTGATTAGGGTTTCGATGACCAGGGAGCTTAACTGCTATGCCTGGCTCTCGATGAGATCTTTCTTGTCCCTAAACCGCTGCCGGGTCGTCCCTTTATATAGGGAGGCCGACGCCCAGCAGCTCTCAGAGTCCCGGCCGGCTCATAAGAGTGTCCGGCTCGGACTCTCAACTATTCTTGCCTTACACTACAAGTTCTACCATAATAACGATTGTAACTACAGGCCTTAAGCCATATCCAGGTCTTAAGCCCATCTTTGGCCCACCGTCTTCAAGCTTGGCGCCGGGCTTCTGGCGATGACCATTATGAGTAACCCGACCCCTTCTGGCGGGTGACTCTAAGGTCTATATCCTCCACACAAACCAAACCAGATTAGAAAACCCGTAGAAAAACTGGGCCAAACCGGGGATGAACCGGGGGCACGTGTCACTCAGGAAAGTGCTCCCACCCAAGAAACGCATAGGAGGCACCCTAGCTTAGCCACCTTTAAGTTCTTACAAGATTTTAACATAAGCACCTCTGGAAGGTCTCGAAGCACATCAGTCGGTGGTCCCTCTGAGTCATCACGGATGTAGCCGAAATTGCGGACGGGGTTGGGCCAGGAGCAAAATGACGAGGAACCACTATGGTGGGTGGCCGCCGCCAGACGCGGAAGTCGTCGCCGGATTGGGAGCCGTGGAGCCGTAGGAGGGGGGACGACGATGACCGGACCGTGCTGTGGCGGGAGGGGATGAGCGACGCGATCTGGCGGTGGTGGCCTGGTGGGGCGGCGGCGCAGCATGGTCTCTCGATTGTGAGAGAGAAGGGAGGGCCAGATGGACTGGGCTTACCCGACGCTAGACGGGCTGTCTGCGGGTGCATATGGCCCAATCAACCAGATAACTCAGATTTTTCTACTAGCTACCTCCTACGACAGGCAGCCCGTTCCCGTTCGCAAGAAAACACGTGATTAGGCAGCAATTAACGGCCAAAAACCAACCTGAAGACACGATCTGACAGCTATAAAGTGTGGATGCATGGGAGGGCAGGGATTATGTACGGTTATACTGTCTTAAATCTATTCAACACCCCCTTTCAAACTAACCCCATTGTGATGTTAACTGACGCCCCCTGATTTACACTCTGTCATCTAAGCTCGTTTCATTGAATTTATCCCGTAGATATAGATCTAGCTAGTATATTAGTCTTCCACTGGCGGTAGATTCATGGCAAGACAATGGTTACACCACTCGAACACTGGCCTAACTTTTAATTAACCTGCTTATTATTAACACTAGCTAATTGTTCGTGTGTTGCAACGAGGTCATACAATCCAACATATACCTTACATCGACCATATTGAAGAATTTTGTAAGCTTTCATTTAACTTAAGTATGGGCAAGGAAAGACATGGAAAGTTCTAATTTAGTTGAGATTTTGATAAGATTTGGTTTGATTTGAGTATAGATAGGGGAATGCAAAAAAAGATTTCATTTAGATGAGATTTTAGTATGGTTTGATTTGATTTTATTTGATCGAGTTAATGCAACACGTAGTTTGGGAATGTATCGATTTGGTTTAGATTATTCCAAGTTACTATATTATGTTTGTTTTTGTTTGTGCAGCATTACCAAAAAATCAACAGGTGTACTGTGTTTTTTGAACATGGTACATGTATAGGCGCAGACGCTCCCACTCATTCCTATGAACACGCGCATGCACACTCTAGCTCTATGAGCACCTCCACGGATGTACCGATTTGATTTAGATTGTTCCAGGTTACTATTTATTTGTTGATTTTTACTTTGTGCAGCATCCGTTAACATCAAAAAGAAAAATCAACAAGAGGCTCGTCGGGGACATCCAAGAAAAATAAATAAAGGAAGAAACCAAATGAGAAATAAAGGTTTGGAAGGAAAAAACCAGGGAAGAAGGTGAGGCAAACCTACAACTCCTCTTAATATAGAGAATAGATGCAGGAGGGTCACGATCTTTTTCCTGCGCACTGAGGAGCAAGGGCGACGCCTGCTTCACCTGCTCCATCGGTCGCCTAACTTTGACCTAACCGAGACGTACTTGACTATAGTTGACACCAGAGACCTTTTCCTGCGTACACCGTCGTCACTTTGGAGTTTGGCTTCCACTGCCCCTCTTCACAAGATGATGCGCTGTAGGAGAGGATGGCTGCTCGCGCCGTGCATCGTCTCCGTGCTGCTTTTGGCACCAATCGTCTACGAAGGATTGTTCTTCGGCGCAAGCGACATGTCGCCGCCTGCGCTGACGCCACCCTTCATCAAGCAAGCAGACGAACGGGTGAGTGTAGCTTTTCGTTTATTTCATTACACTCGGTAGTACGTAACATCTACTGTAGTGAGATGGTTGACATTGCATGGTTCGTAATCAACAGCAAAGTAGTTTAAACGGGACGTGGAACTGAAGGCCCGTCGTCATCGAGATCATATAATTTCCGACTTTTTAAAACCATGGACGCGTTCGTGGCGGGTGTAAATGACCAACCTTCCCCATTAAGGCTCTTTTGATTCAAAAGAATTCTATGTTTTCTTAGAGGACTTGAATCCTTCGGAATTTTTCTATAGCTTAGTCGTTTGATTCGCATGATCTGAAACCTTAGAAATGTTTTCATAGGATTCATTTGTTACAACTCTATTATGAAGAAAAAAATCATCCATTCAAACCTTGTGGTAGGATTCTTTTGTTTTTTCTGCGCTATCAAACACCCTGTCTAAATTACTATAGTTTTATCATCATCACATGATAATCTATTGCTAGTTTTTTCTATTCATGCGTTTTGAGAATCATGTGAATCAGAGATGTCCTTATTAATAAGAAACAATAGAGTTGATCGAGCTAACGTTAAGGCAACTCTAGCTGAACCCTCAAAAGGGTATAACTCCTCAAAAATTTGGCGTTAAACCGTACCTAGCCCAACCATCAACCAGTTTAACTCCTCAAAAAAAATTAGTGGCGCATCAACTGCGCCACAAATATGAGTGGTCGCAGCCATTTCTCAGAAAAAAATTATCCCCCACTCCACTGTTGCTCACCCCCGCTCGCACCCATCCACGCTTGGGCCGCCCATCGCAACCCCACAGCCCCTGCTCACACCCCCAATGGCACCGCAGCCCTCGCTTTCCCCCATCCCCACTTTGAATCGACTGCCGACTGCCGCCTCCCGCCATTGCCCGAATCGACAGATCTAGCTGCCACTGAATCGACAAGGAGGCCCACCGCCAAATCTGTGTTGCGTCTGGAACGGGGGCGCACAGCCGCCCGGAGTGCGATTCATGTCTCGGCTGTCGTCGCCGCCGCCGTAGAAGAAGAACAAGTGTCATGGTGTGCGGCAGCGGCCATGGGGCACTTGGCCGGGGAGGGGGGGACATACGCAGTTCGGAGACGCGAGAGAGGCGTTGGCTCAGCACTTTCTAGTCCGCCGCGCAGGCGGCTTGTGCATACAACGTGGCAGCGATTTGTTTGTTCGGCGGTCGGACAAGGTTTACTTCTTTCTCGGCAGCCGCAGCATCCCGGACTTCATCGAGCCTCGAGTGGTCTCGCGATGAGAGGAAAGGATAATCGTGAGGCCTTCGAGCAGATCGAGGGCGAACGCATCGACAAGGCCATTATGGCTAACCTCATAAGGAAGCATCTAAACCTCGCCCCCGAGGAACAAGCATTCTATGTGGCCTACAAGAAGCATATCAACAACGACGATGATGTCGAACCCTCCTCCACTGCAGTGATCGATATTTCGTCTAGCTCCTCCGACTCCGGCGACTCCTAGGTGCATTGGGACGAGCTCATGGGGGATCCGAGTAGTTTTAAGTATGGCATGTAGTTTTAAGTAGTTTTACGTTCTATGAACCCTCTAATGATGCTATGTATAATGTGCTATTTTTGTTTAATTAAGTAAGTTGGTAGTTTTCATTTTTGTTTGAAATGAAAATTATGTGCGGAAACAATTTAGGGAGTTAAGTTTAGGTTCGGCTAGGAACCACTGTTTCTAACTTCTCAAAATCTAGGAGTTAAGGTTTGAAAAGGCTTCTTAAGGAGCTAAATTTTGAGCGTTCGGCTAGAGATGCACTTGTGCACAAAACCTATATGTTTTTTTTTACCGGTATAGCATTCCACGGCCAAGAGAGGCGAGCGACTAATTAGGCCAATAATGCTCTATCTACGAAAAGCACTGCGTAAGGTAACGTAACCTTCCTAACAATAATTCCCCTTAATCCAATCCTGATTGTCCATGTTGTACATTACGTAAAACACGTACGTTACTTTACGTAGGTGTAGCATTGCCGCTAATTAGGCCGACCGGTTTAGCAATCCACGCATGCTCGTTTTGGGACCCTTCTGTGTTCAAGTCTGGATTTTTAGTATTTCTTATTGTCTTTTTACCGGTTTTCTTTTTTTCAAAATGTTTGCTTTTCTAAAAAGGGGATTTGAATTTCAAAAATTCATGTTATCACAAATAGTGTGGGATTTTCAAAAAAAAATTCATATTTTCGAATATTATTCACAACTTCAAAAACAGAATCTGTTTTAAATAATTGTTCACAAATTCAATAAATTTTCAGGCTTTCAAAAGAAAATCAGAATGCCAAAATAATTTCTTTTTTCAAAACATCATAAATTCAAAAACATTTACATTTTCAAAATTAGTTCGCGAACTTTATAAAAAGGTCAGAATTTTCCAAAAAAACATGTTCAGAAATTTTTCAAATTTTTTCGCTTTTAACAAATGATCACAATAGACAACCGATTAAAAACCAGTTGCTACAGCGTCCCGGGTCGCTACACTGTCCGCTCCACTACAGTGTACGTGCGCTGCAGGCCTGCAGCAAATCGATACACCGAATCGGGGAAATCCCTATTTGACGCATTCTACAACAAAATGTCGCTCTACTGTTTGGGCCGGCCCGTTTAAGGGTTCTCAGCCTTCCCGGTTTTGGAAACATTCTAGAGGTCTCCAGCCAGATTTTGCTGTTTTCGGAAACTTCTAGAAGGTTCCTGAACCCGATTTTTTTCTTTTCTGTTTTTATTTTCTTTTTTTGTTTTCCTGTTTCTTTTTTACTTTTTCTGCGTATTTTCTTTACTTTTTTCGTTTTTCTTTTTTCTTTTATTTCTCAAATCTTTAAAACAAATCAGAAATTTTATAAATGTTCGCATTTTACAAATTTTGTTCATTTTTTCATAAAAATGTTCAGTTTTCAAATGCTGATCACAATATTTCTTTTTTCCAAAAAGAAATATAATTTCAAAATGTGTTCGCTTCATTTCAGAAAATGTTCAGAAAATCACAAAATGTTCACCTTTTTTTTCTTCACAAAGCAAAAATATGTTGTTTCAAACAAAAGTTCCCCTTTTCAAAATTCGTTCACAAATTCAAAAAAAAATGTTCACATGTTTAAATATTGTTCACAAATTAAAAATGGTTTAGGACTTTCAGGAAAAAAGGTTTCTGTTTCCAAATTTTGTTCACAAATTCAAAGATGTTCAGGAATTTCGAAAATTCTTCCTATTTTCAAATTTTGTTCAGAAATTGAAAATATATTTTCGTTTTCGAAATTTGTTCAAACGTGCAAAAAATGTTTGCATGTTTAATTTTTGTTCACCATTCAAAAGTGTTTGCGAATATAAAAAATGTTCCTTTCGCCAAATTTGTTCACATATTGAAAACCGCTACAGTTTTAAATTTGTTCTCAAATTCAAAAAATGTTCATGCTTTTAAAAATTAGTTTCCAAATTCGAAAAATACTCAAGTTTCATAAAACTAGTTTGCAATTTTGAAAAATATTCACTTTAAAATTTTGTTGTTGTTTTTAAGAAAATGTTTTCATTTACAATAAGTAGTTCAACTTTTTATCCTATTTGTTTTTAATTTTTTTGAGTTTCCAAATAAAGTTTGCGTTTCAAAAAGTAAAATCACGTTTGGCGTATTTACATTTTCTTTAATATGCCATGTATTATGGTTCATATATATTGGGCTGCCATTTTGCACACTAAACCTCAGTTACTACAATGCTATAGACGCGTTTTCCTTGCGGGAGTACTTGTGTTCGATCCCTTGCCCACAAGTTCTACAGAATTTTGCAAACTTGTTTTATTTTGTGCTGCTTCTGGTTAGTTTTAAAGGTTCGCGCTGCCAATTCTTCACACATAGCTCTCCAGGCGAAGTGGCTGGTGCATGGTGTCCCCCCTGCAAAGGTCGCCGGTTTGATTGCCTTGCTAGCGCGCTCTTACTCTTTTGCATTTATTCCGCACAGGACAGTGAACAGGCCGGTCGAGGTGAACCCCCTCCTGTGTGAAACCGCGACTCCCTGCCGCAATATGGCATATAGGAGGTCCCGCGAATCGGTCCGCTACAGTCTAGGTGCATGGCTAGCCCAGTCATGGCTACCTATGTGGTGAGTTTCCTATTGAACGCAACGAGCATCACATAGGACCTCTCGCCCACATTACGAGTGGTCCGTACTATTTTCCGCGCTAAAATCCCCCACATTCTCCACCATGTCTGCTCCAATCATTGCCATTCTCCACCCCCAGTTCTCACCCTTTTCGCTTCCACCACCGCATGGACATGCTCGACGAGATGTCGGAGCAAGTAGAGGCGGAAGATCCATAGAACGCAAAGGCCCGGAGGATCAACTCGGCGGCACGACAATTCCGCCGCATCAAACAGAAGGGCGGCTGGAAGGGCTGGCGTGGCGGGGTACGGGTTGCGGGGGCTGGGACGTGGGGCACCGCCGTCGCAGCCCTCCATGCACACACCGTCCTGACGGGAGCAATATGAGTGGTCGTACTTCTACGCCGCAAAGTACCTTGTCTGGCCCAGCAATCCCCGGCCTCTGCCGCTAGTACGTGGCATATTGCGTCGACGTGAATGCAGTGCTGCTCCATTTCCCCAACTCGTCACCTCAGCTTATGCGTTTGCAGACACCCCGTGGATCAGCTTGGTGCCCACTCTCTATTTATCGGTATGTCTCAGTTGGCTGAGACATCGTATGACGACGCTGACAGGCAGATGATGGAGATCATCCACAGCAGAAGGGAGGTGGAGGCTACTATGAGGAGGGACAAGTGGATGACTAGGAGTCGAATGGGCACGCCCAGTCGGGCACCTAGTATGGCACGTACGCCCAGCAGCCGGACTCATCACCGAGCAGTCGGAGCAGGACGGCAACGATGACCTTAATCTGGACGAGTGGCCAGTCGATCCAAAGAAGAAGGATAGAAATGAAAGTTTTAACATGAGGGATGAAAAATTGTTGTGCGATGTATGGTTGTCCACTAGCATAGATCTGATCCATGGCAGTGAGCAAAAGGGCGCAACATTTTGGGCCAATATACATACTTAGTTCCATGTAAGCACAAAAAGTTCGACCCCTACCGCAACGAACTCACCCGCAATCATGGGATCAAGTCGCTCAACCATTGATGGTACATCATCCAAGAGGCCATGAACAAGTATTGTGGCCATTTGAAACAACTCATCGGTCAGTGGCCAAGTGGTGCGCTAATCACCGAACAAGTAAAATCTTCTACGTATTCTACGTTTGGCTGGCTATGCTCTATGTTATTTGGCGGGCTATGTTCTATGTCATTTGGCCAGATATGTAACTTGTTGCTGGCTATGCTCTATGTCATTTGCCCAACTATGCTCTGTGTCATTATTATGCTCTATGTCATTTGCCCGGCTATGCTCTATGCTCTATGTCATTTGCCCAGCTATATATGTCTTTTTCCCGGCTACGATCTATGTAATTGTTATGCTCTATGTTATTGTCCAACTATGCTCTATGTCATTTGCCCGGCTATGCTCTATGCTCCATGTCATTTGGCCGGCTATGCTCTATGTATTTCCCCCGGCTATGCTCTATGCACATTGTCGACAATGTCCTTTGTTGTAGCCATCCTGTGCGTGCAATTTTTTTAGTGAAGATTGAGAAGAGGAACTTTGTCCTCATGCATTGTTGGTCGAACTTCATCCTCATGCATTGTTGGTTGAAGTTGAATGGGCAACCCAAGTAGAAAAATGGCATTGCTAATTCCATCAAGAGCGCCAGCATCAGCAATGAGGAAGAGGCGGGTGATCCAACCAACCCAACAAAAAGAGCCTCCCAAGAAGGCTAGAAGGGGGTTTCGCAGAAAGAAATGGAAGGAGAAGAAGGAGAAGCGAGAAGGGGCGGCAGACAAGATGACAGAGAGGTTCGAGGGCATCTCGGCAAAGAAGGAGGATGCATGTGTCAAGCGCTCCAAAATGAAGGAGCAAAAGAAGGTAGAGAGGTTTACATGTTGATGGCAGTGGCCGATAAGAAGGTCGGGATCAAAGAGAGGAGAGTTGAGCCCGCAACTGCTTCGGCGGAGACACAAATGTTGACTTGAAAGTCGACGAGTTGTATACCGAACCGGAGATGTTGAAGTGCTTGATGGCAAGATGGAGGAGACCGAGAAGAAGGAGGCCCAGATGGAGGCGGCTGATGAGGAGGAGCCGGTGGTGGAGTGAGCAAGGAGGCTCGGACAGCCGGCCTCGCAGGGCAAAAGTGTTTGTTTTTTGCACGGATTGTCGGACTGCATCTTTTGTGACCGGCCACATGTCAAAACTATGAACATCCACGTCTTTTTAATTGTGATCGGCCTCTATGAACACCCTACTTCAATTTGATCCATATTGATATACATTTGAAATGAAAATTGATGCCATAATTGAGCAGACATTTAGGTGGTTGGATGCCCGGCTCCCGAAACAGTGTCCGTGGACTGATCCGGAGTACTCCACGCATAAATAGTATGTCAATTTTAGGGACCGTGTTGAAGATGCCCTTATTATCATCAAAACAACACGTAGACGCCTCCTTCCCTAAGAAAAGTCTATGGTTCCTTTGCCTCCCATCGGCGCCACCGCCGGTCTGCCTCGTCTCTAGTGGCCTTAGGGCCCTGGCGGCACGATGGATCCCGGTCCTTGCTGGTCGGGAGGCTATGATTTTAGAGATTCCTTCAAGTTTCGTTAGGGTTTGTGTCCTGCTCAAGAAGACGAGACGGTGATGGCCCCCTGAAGATGGAATAAGGTTCTCCCTAGCTAGCCCCCGTCCAAATGATGTGTCTAGCATTATCGGTGGGCGTGTGGAGGCGTGTCTCCTGTGGATCTGTCCTTAGTGGACTTGCTCGGATCTGGTCGTAGTTCGTCTACATTCGTGTGTCTTCGGGTTGGATCATTTCAATATACGCCACTCTTCATCGACGGCGGTTGTTGTTCTGCTGCGCTAGTCCTATGGGGTCTTAACACGACGACTTTCCGACTGTCTACTACAACAATTTTTGACCGGCTCCGGTGAGGAAGAGGCGACGACGACGGCGCGCATTCGGATCGCTTTAGTGCTTGTAGTCGTCGCTAGGTGGTCTACGGATCTGGATGTAATTTTTATTATTTGTTATGTTTATTGTACAGTCATGATGGAAAATGAATAAATTGGAAGTTTTTCCCGAAAAAGAAAAGAAAAGAAGATGCCCTTATTAGACTCAAAATATGCAATGTCTAAATTCTACTATTCAAGCAGGGAATACCGCAGGCTGTTGGCGTCGTTCGGCCGGTTGACTTCCTGGCTGGCGTCCTCACATCAATGACCTTGGTTTTGCTTATCAAGGTAGCATGTTGCATACTGAAAGTTTGCTCAAAATTAATTATATATATCCAACGACTTAACTTTGCCCTATTTCAGTTCTTCTCCGACTCAAAATATGGATTCAACGATCGTCAATTCTGCGATTCATTGGATGATCAACCACGGTAACTGGTGTTTTAAGAACACATTTAGTGCTAGCATTAACCTTGTGTGATCTGCGTAAGAGTACTAATTTATTTGTCGACTTGTTTATTGTAATTTCATTGTTGCAGGTTGATACACTCTCTAAACATCACGGTGTGGTTTGTAGAGATTGTCAAATCCATTGGCATCTTGCCATACAACACCGGGTACCTCAAAGTGTTACTCCTCTTCATCCTTGCACCAACTATGGCGTCTTCCACCGGCTGCCCCTCCCCAACCTTCGGTAATTTTGTCTCTCTCTCTTTTCTGCAAAAATCGTTATTACTTACTACTCCCTCCATTCCTAAATATAAGTCATTTTAGAGATTCCACAATAGACTACATACGTAGCAAAATGAGTGAATATATACTTTAAAAGACGTTTATATACATCCGAATATAGTCTATAGTGGAATATCTAAAAGGACTTGTATTTAGGAACGGAGGGAGCATCTCTGTAATTTAACATAAGGCGTTTTCGGCACTATGAAAGCGTCAAAAAACATGTTATATTAAGTTACGGAGGGAGTATTTCTCCATGGACCTCTTTCGGAGCGAGTACTTCTCCATGGACCTCTTTTGGATGGCTCATAATTAAGCAGAGTCTCCGCTTATAACTAACAAATGGGCCATCTATTGTAAAGTAACGGGCACCAATTTACTACCCTCTAATCAACTAGCCTTGAATCCCCCCACCCCCAAAAAATGTAGGTTTAATAGAAGCCACTATTTTATTTCTACAATGTTTAGCCTTGACAAGTTGCCACAATTCCATTTTGAGTCTCCAATTTCCACCACCACTTCACAAGGAGAATGATCTTTTGTTTTCTAATAACCTTTCACCCCAAGACCAACTTTAATCCTGGATCTACGAACTCTGGTCCATCTCACCATATGATATTTCTTCTGCCATACAAATGTCCTCCTATGTTTGTACCATTTTCAATTTGAGTTTTATTCATAAGGAACATGGACAACACAGAATTCAACAGGATATTTGTATACCCCCACCCCATTGACATATCATTACCCTTGTAGTCATCACCAGTTTTGTTGATTTTTTTTTCCGCAAAATCCCAATCTGCCATTTTTAAACTAGTGTAGCTAATACGGACCCCAAGTACTCCCTCCATCTCAAAATGTAAGGCTTTTTTTTTGACACTATGATAGTTCGGCCAACCTAACAATTGAATGTTTCAGCGTATGTGTTGGACTGATGGAATCATGTCCACCAATACAAAGGACCTTACTTTTCATGTAATTTATTTTAGCCCCAAACATGATCTCAAACAAATACAACTGTAATTCAAGTTAATGAACTTCTCTATATCATGTGAAATACAAATAATAGTGTCATCAGCACATTGTAAAAATAGCAACCACATTAGAGATCAAATAAGCAGCTAGACCAGTTAGGAGACCATTTTCTTGAGCTTTCATTACCATCCAATTTGCAACAATGTTAAACAGGAAACAGGATAGGGGGTGTCCTTGTCTGACCCCCTTTGCACTTTGAAAGTAAGGAGTTTCACTTCCAGTCTCGTTATTAAGCTTAGCCCCATTAAACACTTTGACCATTTTTCATCGAACCCTCTCAAAGCATCACATTCAAGTAGGAAATCTCAGTCCACTTTATCATAAGCCTTCTCAAAATCAAGTTTGGGTACAATTCCAACTTGTTTCTTTACATGATTGGAATGTGAAACTTATGCAAGGCCATCACCCCATCCATAATGTTTCTCTTCTTTACAAAAGAATTTCGATCAATGCTAATAAATTTGTCCACAAAAGGTTCAAGCCTAAGGTCATCACCTTAGTGATAAGTTTATAAATGCACCTAAGAAGGCAGATAGGTCTGAATTGTTGAATCTAGTTAGCAAAAAAAATCTTAGGGAATAGTGTGATTACCCCATAGTATGAACACTACACATCTAAAGTGCCAGCATATGCGTTTGCTTGATATATACATCATTTTGTCTTGTGTTGATAACTTGATATGTGTTGTTCAAGATAGTTTCTCATCGCGCTTATGTTTTTTGCACAATACACATATGCAGTAATTTTGCACACAAGTAGTCAAGTACACATAAGCTATAAACATACTATAAATCCAAAAGACTAGTTCCAGATTGTCTAGAAATTCACAAGCGCATGTTTTCAAAACCTGAAAACCAGTTGAGTGACCGACTAGTCGCACAAAATCTAGACTCGACAAATAGCAAGTTGTTCGATTGTTTCTGAAAATATTTTCTTATTGTATTTGCATTTAACTATGAGTAGCTTACGATTATGTGTCTGGCCTGTTTTAAGTTTTAACAGATCATGTTGTCAACTCAGATGGAGCACTTGAGTTCCCATTGTTTCACAGGGACCATCCATGCGTCCAGCAACACCTCGGCAATACGAGGTCAGGAAACATCGTTGAGATGGACCTGTCGCTGCCGATTGACTTGATACAGAATGACGATATAAACAACTTCCTCTTTCTGATGCCCATCAAGCTGGGCACGCCACCGGTCTGGAATCTTGTGGCAGTTGACACTGGAGCCTCACTTTCTTTTGTTCAGTGCCAACCATGCACTCTCCGGTGCCACAAGCAATCTGATGCCGGGGAAATATTTGATCCTAGCAAGTCGGAGAGTCTCAGTCGTGTTGGGTGCTCAGAAGAGAGCTGCCGCACGGTCCAACGGGCGCTACGTCTCCAATCCAAAGCATGCATGGAGAAAGAGGACAGTTGCCTCTACAGTACGACGTTCGGAGGAACATCTTCGTATTCCGTCGGCAAGCTAGTGAGGGACAGGCTAGCAATCGGGCAGTATGCCAAGGGATACAGCTTCCCTGATTTCCTCTTCGGATGCAGCTTGGACACAGAGTATCATCAATATGAGGCTGGCCTAGTCGGATTCGCTGACGAGCCGTTTTCATTTTTTGAACAAGTGGCACCTCTGGTCAACTACAAGGCCTTTAGCTACTGCTTTCCAAGCGACAGAAGAAAGACGGGGTACCTGTCCATTGGGGATTACCCCCGTGTCAACTCCACATCCTATACTCCCTTGTTCCTGGCTTGGCAACGATCACAGTATGCACTGAAGCTGGATGAGGTGGTTGTCAATGGGATCGCGCTGGTCACAACCCCCTCAGAAATGATTGTAGACTCCGGGTCCAGATGGACATCACTGCTGTCCGATACCTTCAACCAACTTGACGCAACAATCACCAAGGCTCTGCAACCTCTGGGATATAATCGCAGCTATTATAGGGGATCAGATTATATCTGCTTTGAGGATGCGCACTTTCAACAGTTCAGCGATTGGGCCGCTTTACCAGCAGTGGAGCTGAAGTTCAACATGGGCATTACACTGACTCTACAACCCCAGAGCTCGTTCCACTTTCATAACGACTATGGACTGTGCACATACTTCATGAGGGATGCCAGTCTGGGAAGCGGTGTGCAGATACTAGGAAACACGATGACACGGTCTGTTGGCATCACATTTGATATCCGAGGGGGTCAATTTGCGTTCCGCAAGGGAGACTGCTGATTTGGCCCATGTAACTATGTAAGTATTTTTCTTGCATCCTTAGCTGCTAGTTCAGAATACCGCTGTTGTGTTCCCAGACAGATGATTGGCCCTGATGCATGTATGCTTGATTCCTTGTTTGCAGCCACATCCTTGACGGTGCAGGCTGTGTTCCACTGGCGGTTCCCTTGAAGGTAGCGGTCTGCTGCCACTCGTCGTGTTCCTGCTGCATACCTGATTCCCAATAATTGTATCAACTGATTATGGTCTAATTGAGCCTATGTACTGCTATGCTATTTATCGAAAATGTACTGCTTTGCCATTACTATTTACTAGTGAACAAAAATCTTAGCATACCTTGTTGTCTCCAAGTTACACCTGTGTCCACACGTCAGCTTGCATCACGTTTGCAGGCACGCAAGCAGCCGCGGCGCTGATCGCATGGTGTCAAGCCTCGTGTTGCTGTAAGCCAAACAAGTGTGGGTTCGCCCGTTACTATTGGGGTTCTTCATATGCTAAATATCCAAGGTTGGGCTAATCCACTGATGGAGATTATCCAGTAAGCAATATACCAGATTAGATGGTGATGACTGATGAGCATAAACATAAGCAGCTTTTAAAAAATTAATCTACAACATGCATGTACCAGGATTGCTGTCTATAGATTCATTAGAGTGGCAATAAAGTACAAGCAATGAAGTATGAAAGACAGAACACCTGTAAAACTAACATGTATCAATATGCATTTTAGGCATGCACGGGTTCAGACAAACTAAGGTCCCACGCTACAACTCTTCTGGTTGGAGCCCATTGTACTTAAATGTCATTTTTTTTGGCAAACTTGCAGTGCATTATTTAAACCAAAGTAAAGTCATTATAAAGGCTTGCTCGGATAAAGTCCAGAATGAACACTTAAAGAAACAAAAACTGACAACTCACTTGCCCGAGCTAAAAGATGTGCTATCTTGCTCGCTTCCTGATTGACTTGGACGAAAGAGATCAAAAGAAAAACGAGGTCTCAATCTTGATGTCCATGAGCACGTCCCCAAGTGTGGATGGAACCTAGCAACTCGAAGGTAGACGCCACACCATCTGAAGGTAGTAAGATGGCACACTCAAATCACTGAAACCATTCTCCAGCACGAAAGTGGGACAGCCGAACGACCTCAGCTTCAGTTAGACGTGATTACTTAGCAGTCATATAAGGACAACCCCACATATTTCCTCTCTGCAATTTATGTTATCCCTGTCTGAATGAGAGTAGCGACAGAAACCCAATTAAACTTAGTCAGAAGAGAACCTCCCAGAGCATGGGGTCACAACTTAATCAGCAAATAAGCCAAGCCCAACTTCCCAAGAAGAAATGATTTCCTGCTGTGCCATGTTCCAAACACTGTTGACCTGATTCACGTTCATATGCCACAGGTTTGATCAAACATTCTCACTAACCACTACACCAATAGGATTCTATAGAATGCCAAGCATGTATTCAAGGTCAGCTTCCCTGCCGTAACCGAAACATGAAACCAAGTAATTTTTCCGACAACAATCTGGAGTACCTCGTTTGGGTAACAATCCTGGTATTATGTTTAATGGTAAGGATTTCACAAATAATTCTGGTATCATGCTTTATCATAAAGATTTCACCAATAATCCCTGCAACTGCAAACACCTTGCTTGAATGTGTGGTACCAATTGACATCCCTTACCGCAACCACTCTGTCAATCACGATGATGGCATACTTGAAGAATTCACGACAGCGGGCACATATTCTAAGGTTCTTCACTATTCTCAGCATCTTCTCTGATGACACAGACCCACTAATCAATCCATACGCAAGGGCCTTCCACTGTGATGCCATAGCCCCTCATCTACCTCTTTGTATCCTAACTTCTCTACCTCTGTAATCAATTCATTTAACTTGTCATATACATCGAACAATTTATCATGCCTCCTCTCAATCAGCGACAAACACATGTACCTGTCCTCTCAGGCTCTCACCTCAATCCAACTTCGACCTGACTTCTTTTCTGATTCCGAAGTCCCTCATTGCAGTCCATGCCTCAGCCACCTCATCCTTCCTTACTGTTGTGGAGTCGACATTGGCAAGCATCACATAGGCTGAATTATCCTTTGCGTCAATTTTCAATAGGCACTGCTCCATGATTCCCGCCATATCAGCCTTGTGGTGAACCACACAACCTGTTAGGAGTGTCCGCCACACAGCTGCATCTGGCTTGCACGCAATTGTAGATGCAATGATGTCCGCATCCTCAAGGCGTCCCGCCCGAGCCATTCCACCAATCACACATGTGTAATGTTCAAGACCAGGATTCACCTTGTACTTTGAATGCATTGCTTTCAACCAAAAGTCGGCCTCTCTTGCTGCACCGGCATTACTACATGGTGTGAGAAGAGCAAGAAACGTCAGCCCATCAGGCTCAAAGTACGAGTCCATCATCTCCTGGAACAACCCGTTAACCGTCTGGACATCCCCCTGCTGTGCATGCACAGCCAGCATGACATGCCACGTGATCAAGTTCCCATCATCACCCAATCCCTCAAACACCTTCCGTGCATCTTCCACAACCCGGCCTTCCCATATGCATCCCGCAGCGCGGTTCCCACAGACACATTCCCATCCAGTCGAATCACCAATGCATGCGCATGAATCCCACAAGCCTGCTCCAGAGCATCAACTGCCGCGGCCGCACGGAGTGCACCGGACAGTGCGTTCCTGGTGGAAGCAACGACATTGGATCGCATGCCAACAAAGACGGACAGAGACTCCTGCCGACGGCCGTTCTTTGCGAGGCCAACGATGGTGGAGGAGTAGCAGACGGGGTCCCGGTAGGCAACAGGGATTTCGTCGAACAGGTGGTGTGCGGCGTCAGGGAGGCGGGATCGGGAGTACATAGTTATGAGACAGGAAGCTGAGAACGGAGAGGAGGCGAGAGCCAGCTTGAAGGCGAGGGCGTGAAGACGTGGCGCCATGGAGGGCGGCATGGAGCGGAGGAGGGAGGAGCGAAGGGGACGTGCTGAGGAGGTGGCGGAGGAGCGGGAGCGCGGAGGAAGGGGAGGAGGAGGAAACGGAAGACAACAGGGAGGAGGTCTTGACGAGGACCGCGTGGCGCACCGCTGGGTCGCCGCCAGCCGTGACGGAGGCGGCCGCATGCGCGGGGTCAGTCACTGCGCCGGGTGAAGGACGGCGGCGGCGGCGGGCTGGGACGTGAGGCGAGGCGAGCCGGCGGTTTTTTTTTTTTGCGATTGCGGGGAAGCGTGGTGACAGCGGTGGTTGATTGGTGGATGTGGCGAATATTTTGACTTCTAAAAGCTACTCTCAACTGCGGAAATTCGTTGGTGCTCAACTGCGGCATCTCTCTCTCTTGTAATTCACTAGAGGCTGGGCGCCATCTAAGGCAGGCCTCTGCATTTCCATCCTAATTATGCACATGGTTTAACAACTACCGTTATGTATGTGAACACTGGCATTGAGAAAATAAAATGACTCGTAATTTCTTTATGCAATCACCAGCGAGTAAATTAGGCAAAGAAATGCCACAAACTAGTTTGGCATCATTTTGCTTAATTAATATGCAGTCAGGTTCAGAGATTTACATACCCGCAATCTGAAGACCTGTGATACAAATCATATATACCCAGAAATGCATGTTTGATCTCCTTCAATGTCTCGCCGAGCAACGCAGAGGCCTCGGATAGGCTTTCACACATCTGGCAGCAATCAACGCTTCCTCGGCTTCCCCGCAGCTTAGCTACTTTCCCGATGTGCACAAGTACAGCTCTAGAAAGATCGTGGATGGACTGACATATCCACATTTTTTGCTCCCCTCCTACGCGTCCCACACACTTTCCTAAATGAGATGCAGGGTGAGATCAAGACGGGCAGCGGCGGCTGCGGCTTGCCGGAGCAGAACCAGCCGGTGTGAGTGACAGGAGCCACCACCTACATCAACACGTGGCTCGTCTGCACCGTACTCCACTAGGGCCGTCGTGTCCACGGCATGGCGAGGGACCTAGATGTGCCACCTATTCGTTTGCAGACCTATATTGAAAATCAATCAACAATGGAACCAATTCAACACCTGATTACGAAACAATGAGAGCAAGCATCGTGAGTTTTAGTAACCATTCAAAACAAACCATAAGTTGGACAGCATATAGACTACAAACAACTTTTTGTTTGAGAAAAAATAGAAAAGTCCAACAAGCAACCCTTCAGGAAGGCAATATATAACCAGAAAAATTAAAACAACGCCAAAATCTTATAGACATAATCTATTTGAATAAAAATTCAACTCCCTATTTTGTTATCAGGATTTAGGGCATATTCCAAAAGGTCACATTCTTCCGATTTTAGCAAATGTAACTACAACTATCAGTTCTGTGGGGGAAAAGATTTAAAAGGTTGTTGTTGTTGGTAATCAGGTATGTTGCCATGAGATAATGAAATGGTTCCTTCCCAAAAAAGATCATGTACTCGTTAGTCTTTACTCAAGCTCCTCGGTATACTCCAGACTCCGGACAAGATATATCTAAGCATGTTTCCTGCAAGTGATATGATTAAGAGAAATATAAACATGAAAAATGTTCAAATATGGCTAATACAACTTGCAGACTATTGATACTAAATTTGTGCATCTCAATAGTTTGATAAATAGTTTTGCATACACGCTTAATGAAGAATGTCAAAACTCACAAATTAAAACATCAGCCGCTGGCGTTGGGCATTGTTGACCGCGTAGCCGGCGGCAAGATCCTAGTTATACATAAGGGCTTCGGTATATCAATCCAAATAAGCACAACATTTGAGTGTCTACATTAAGAAGCCAATATAAGTAACCTTTCCAGGATAACTTGTGACCAATTTCGAAGTTGTAGAACTCGAGAATAACTACAGAAAAACACATACAAGTGTTTAGCACTTGGTTAACTGGTCGAAACTTACATCAAGAACATCAGTACCTTTTTCCATTAAATCGTTTTTTTGTGAGCACACCAAACATTCTTTCACCTAAATCAAGAAAAAGTAAAGTCCAAACTCAAAAATGAGTAAAATTGCAGCAATGGTACATAAAATTAAACGAAATTACTATATGTGAGCTTCCCTTTTCTTCAACAGAGTTAGCCCACAATAGGTTCATACAAAAAATCAAAAATATCAACCAAATAGTGATTGCCAACATAATATGCTGATATCCACAAAGATAAACTGAAAGCATAGGTCTCAATGGTTTATCTTTATGTCTGTTATTGTTCCAATAAATAAGGTGAAGATAAGATAGTTTGAATCTTTGTGGCATATTAAAAGTAAAGAACCCGCGAGAATAAGCTTTTTAAGACATTAGTGATCAGGAACACAATGACATTAACCACATTACCCAAAATGCAGTTCACCAAATTGCCTGCAACAAAGTCATACCTTTTGGGTTAACTTCCCGTGAAATCTTGATAGCATCCAAAGTCGTAAGGTCCTAATTGGCTGGAGAAACAACCAGAATGATATAGCTAGGCTGAAAAAAGACCAAAACAGTTGTTGTTTAGACAGTGCATGGCACCATAATTCTAAATCAAACATGCTATTATATGGGATATGGTTGAGAGCAGAGCATGTTAGACAAAATATGCATAACATAAATACTAAATTTGTACATAACCATGAGTCATACAGCTACGGTGTTGGATAGGACATTTTTGGGTTGCTCTATTTCGTTCTGGGCAGCACAAGTAGATGCAACTATTGTTGAACTTAATCGCCCCTTCTAGTCCTTTTCTGTCTACTTGCCGGCATGTTTAGCCTACTTGTTGGAAAACATGCACCTTGAGCCTGATTAGCATCCTTATTAGGTTTTCTTGGAGCCACATGCATGACAATGAGTCATGTGCATTAATTAATACACTACTGATGTATATCATCGGGGTTGCTTCATGTAGGGGAACGTAGTAATTTCAAAAAAATTCCTACGCACACGCAAGATCATGGTGACGCACAGCAACGAGAGGGGAGAGTGTTGTCTACGTACCCTCGTAGACCGTAAGCGGAAGCGTTTTATCAACGCGGTTGATGTAGTCGTACGTCTTCACGATCCGACCGATCCAAGTACCGAACGCATGGCACCTCCGAGTTCTGCACACGTTCAGCTCGATGACGTCCTCGCCTTTCTTGATCCAGCAAGAGGGGCGAAGTACTAGATGAGTTCCGGCAGCACGACGGCGTGGTGACGGTGTTGGTGAAGAACAATCTCCGCAGGGCTTCGCCAAGCACTACAGAAACTATGACAGAGGATAAACTAGAGGGGGACAGGGTTGCCGGCACACGGCTTGGTCTTTCTTGATCTTTCTTGGGTCCTAGCCCTACCCCTCTATTTATATGTTGAGCCTTGGGGTCGAAACTTGGAGTAAAAGCCTCCACAAAGTCGGTTTCACCCGAAAGGCAAGAGTCCTTCTCGGACTCCAGGGCCAGACGCCAGGGTTTCCCGGCGTCTGGACCCAGACGCCAGGGACCCTGGCGTCTGGCCCCTGGACTCCGCAAAACTTCCTTTTGCGCTTTCCAAAAACCTCGTGGGCTTTCCCCTTTGGCCCAGATAAAGTGTTCTCGTGCCCAAACATTTCGGGAAACATCCGGAACCCCTTCCGATGGATTCCGGAACCCTTCCGGAGATCAAACACTACTATCCACATATCAATCTTTACTTCCGGACCATTCCGGAGTTCCTCGTCATATCCGTGATCTCATCCAAAACTCCGAACAACATTCGGTCACCAACATACATAATTCATAGCACTATATCGTCAATGAACGTTAAGCGTGCGGACCCTACGGGTTCGAGAACTATGTAGACATGACCGAGACACCTCTCTGGTCAATAACCAATAGCGGAACCTGGATGCCCATATTGGCTCCTACATATTCTACGAAGATCTTTATCAGTCAGACCGCATAACAACATATGTTGTTCCCTTTGTCATCGGTATGTTACTTGCCCGAGATTCGATCGTCGGTATCTCAATACCTAGTTCAATCTCGCTACCGGCAAGTCTCTTTACTCGTTCCGTAATACATCATCCCGCAACTAACTCATTAGTTACAATGCTTGCAAGGCTTATAGTGATGTGCATTACCGAGTGGGCCCAGAGATACCTCTCCGACAATCGGAGTGACAAATCCTAATCTCGAAATACGCCAACCCAACAAGTACCTTCGGAGACACCTGTAGAGCACCTTTATAATCACCCAGTTACGTTGTGATATTTGGTAGCACACAAAGTGTTCCTCCGGTAAACGGGAGTTGCATAATCTCATAGTCATAGGAACATGTATAAGTCATGAAGAAATCAATAGCAGAATACTAAATGATCAAGTGCTAAGCTAACGGAATGGGTCAAGTCAATCACATCAATCTCCTAATGATGTGATCCCGTTAATCAAATGACAACCCTTTGTCTATGGCTAGGAAACATAACCATCTTTGATCAACGAGCTAGTCAAGTAGAGGCATACTAGTGACACTCGGTTTGTCTATGTATTCACACATGTATCATGTTTCCGGTTAATACAATTCTAGCATGAATAATAAACATTTATCATGATATAAGGAAATAAATGATAACTTTATTATTGCCTCTAGGGCATATTTCCTTCAGTCTCCCACTTGCACCAGAGTCAATAATCTAGTTCACATCGCCATGTGATTTAACATCAATGGTTCACATCTTTATGTGGTTAACACCCATAGTTGACATTGACATGTGACCAACACCCAAAGGGTTTATTAGAGTCAGTAATGTAGTTAACATCGCTATGTGATTAACACCCAAAGAGTACTAAGGTGTGATCATGTTTTGCTTGTGAGATAATTTTAGTCAATGGGTCTGTCACATTCAGATCCGTAAGTATTTTGCAAATTTCTATGTTTACAATGCTCTGCATGGAGCTACTCTAGCTAATAGCTCCCACTTTCAATATGTATCAAGATTGAGACTTTAGAGTCATATGGATTAGTGTCAAAACTTGCATCGACGTAACCCTTTACGACGAACCTTTTTGTCACCTCCATAATCGAGAAACATATCCTTATTCCACTAAGAATAATTTTGACCGCTGTCCAGTGATCTACTCCTAGATCACTATTGTACTCCCTTGCCAAAATCAGTGTAGGGTATACAATAGATCTGGTACACAGCATGGCATACTTTATAGAACCTATGGCTGAGGCATAGGGAATGACTTTCATTCTCTTTCTATCTTCTGCCGTGGTCGGGCTTTGAGTCTTATTCAATTTCACACCTTGTAACACAGGCAAGAACTCTTTCTTTGACTGTTCCATTTTGAACTACTTCAAAATCTTGTCAAGGTATGTACTCATTGAAAAAACTTATCAAGTGTCTTGATCTATCTCTACAGATCTTGATGCTCAATATGTAAGCAGCTTCACCGAGGTCTTTCTTTGAAAAACTCCTTTATGCTTTGCAGAATAATTCTACATTATTTTCGATCAACAATATGTCATTCACATATACTTATCAGAAATGTTGTAGTGCTCCCACTCACTTTCTTGTAAATACAGGCTTCACCGCAAGTCTGTATAAAACTATATGCTTTGATCAACTTATCAAAGCATATATTCCGACTCCGAGATGCTTGCACTAGTCCATAGATGGATCGCTGGAGCTTGCATATTTTGTTAGCACCTTTAGGATTGACAAAACCTTCTAGTTGCATCATATACAACTCTTCTTTAATAAATCCATTAAGGAATGCAGTTTTGTTATCCATTTGCCCGATTTCATAAAATGCGGCAATTGCTAACATGATTTGGACAAACTTTAAGCATCGATACGAGTGAGAAAATCTCATCATAGTCAACACCTTGAACTTTGTCAAAAACCTTTTTTTGACAAGTCTAGCTTTGTAGATAGTAACACTACTATCAGCGTCCGTCTTCCTCTTGAAGATCCATTTATTTTCTACGGCTTGCCGATCATCGGGCAAGTCAACCAAAGTCCATACTTTGTTCTCACACATGGATCCCATCTCAGATTTCATGGCCTCAAGCCATTTTGCGGAATCTAGGCTCATCATCACTTCCTCATAGTTCGTAGGTTCGTCATGGTCAAGTAACATGACCTCCAGAACAGGATTACCGTACCACTCTGGTGTGGATCTCACTCTGGTTTACCTACGAGGTTCGGTAGTAACTTGATCTGAAGTTACATGATCATCATCATTAGCTTCCTCACTGTGATGAACTACTTTCCAATAAAGGAGTGTTACCTCTTGAGCACTGCGTTGGTTTTCCCTTGAAGAGGAAAGGGTGATGCAGCAAAGTAGCGTAAGTATTTCCCTCAGTTTCTGAGAACCAAGGTATCAATCCAGTAGGAGGCCACGCACGAGTCCCTCGCACCTACACAAACAAATAAATACTCGCAACCAACGCGATAAGGGGTTATCAATCCCTACACGGTCACTTACGAGAGTGAGATCTGATAGATATGATAAGATAATATTTTTGGTATTTTTATGATAAAGATGCAAAGTAAAGAAAACAAAATAAAAACGGAAAAAGAAATAGCTAAGTGTTGGAAGATTAATATGATGGAAAATAGACCCATGGGCCATAGGTTTCACTAGTGACTTCTCTCAAGAGCATAAGTATTTTACGGTGGGTGAACAAATTACTGTTGAGCAATTGACAGAATTGAGCATACTTATGAGAATATCTAGGTATGATCATGTATATAGGCATCACGTCCGAGACAAGTAGACCGACTCCTGCCTGCATCTACTACTATTACTCCACACATCGACCGCTATCCAGCATGCATCTAGAGTATTAAGTTCATAAGAACAGAGTAACGCTTGAAGTAAGATGACATGATGTAGAGGGATAAACTCATGCAATATGATATAAACCCCATCTTGTTATCCTCGATGGCAACAATACAATACGTGCCTTGCTGCCCCTACTATCACTGGGAAAGGACACCGCAAGATTGAACCCAAAGCTAAGCACTTCTCCCATTGCAAGAAAGATCAATCTAGTAGGCCAAACCAAACTGATAATTCGAAGAGACTTGCAAAGATAACCAATCATACATAAAAGAATTCAGAAGATTCAAATATTGTTCATAGATAAACTTGATCATAAACCCACAATTCATCGGTCTCAACAAACACACCGCAAAAGAAGATTACATCGAATAGATCTCCACAAGAGAGGGGGAGAACATTGTATTGAGATCCAAAAAGAGAGAAGAAGTCATCTAGATAATAACTATGGACCCGAAGGTCTGAGGTAAACTACTCACACATCATCGGAGAGGCTATGGTGTTGATGTACAAGCCCTCCGTGATCGATGCCCCCTCCGGCGGAGCTCCGGAACAGGCCCCAAGATGGGATCTCACGGGTACAGAAGGTTGCGGCGGTGGAATTAGGTTTTTGGCTCCGTCTCTCGTAGTTTGGGGGGTATGTAGGTATATATAGGAGGAAGGAGTACGTCGGTGGAGCAACGTGGGCCCACGAGGGTGGAGGGCACGCCCAGGGGGTAGGCGCACCCCCTACCTCTTGGCTTCCTGGTAGCTTTCTTGACGTAGGATCCAAGTCCTCTGGATCATGTTCGTTCCGAAAATCACGTTCCCGAAGGTTTCATTCCGTTTGGACTCCGTTTGATATTCTTTTTCTGCGAAACTCTGAAATAGGCAAAAAACAACAATTCTGGGCTGGGCCTCCGGTTAATAGGTTAGTCCCAAAAATAATATAAAAGTGTATAATAAAGCCCAATAATGTCCAAAACAGAAGATAATATAGCATGGAGCAATCAAAAATTATAGATACATTGGAGACGTATCAAGCATCCCCAAGCTTAATTCCTGCTCGTCCTCGAGTAGGTAAATGATAAAAACAGAATTTTTGATGTGGAATGCTACTTGGCATAATTTCAATGTAATTCTTCTTAATTGTGGTATGAATATTCAGATCCTAAAGATTCAAGATAAAAGTTCAATATTGACATAAAAATAATAATACTTCAAGCATACTAACTAAGCAATTATGTCCTCTCAAAATAACATGGCCAAAGAAAGTTCATCCCTACAAAATCATATAGTTTAGTCATGCTCCATTTTCGTCACACAAGAATGCTCTCATCATGCACAACCCCGATGACAAGCCAAACAATTGTTTCATACTTTAGTAATCTCAAACTTTTTCAACCTTCACGCAATACATGAGCGTGAGCCATGGATATAGCACTATGAGTGGAATAGAATATGATGATGGGGGTTATGTGGAGAAGACAAAAAAGGAGAAAGTCTCACATCAACGAGGCTAATCAATGAACTATGGAGATGCCCATCGATTGATGTTAATGTAAGGAGTAGGGATTGCCATGCAACGGATGCACTAGAGCTATAAATATATGAAAGCTCAACAAAAGAAACTAAGTGGGTGTGCATCCAACTTGCTTGCTCACGAAGACCTAGGGCACTTGAGGAGGCCCATTGTTGGAATATACAAGCCAAGTTCTATAATGAAAAATTCCCACTAGTATATGAAAGTGACAAAACAAGAGACTCTCTATCATGAAGATTATGGTGCTACTTTGAAGCACAAGTGTGGTAAAAGGATAGTAACATTGTCCCTTCTCTCTTTTTCTCTCATTTTTTTGGGCCTTCTCATTTTTTTATGGCCTTTCTCTTTTTTTTATTCCTCACTTGGGACAATGCTCTAGAAAATGATGATCATCACACTTGTATTTATTTACAACTCAATGATTACAACTCGATACTAGAACAGAGTATGACTCTATATGAATGCCTCCGGCGGTGTACCGGGATATGCAATGAACCAAGAGTGACATGTATGAAAGAATTATGAACGGTGGCTTTGCCACAAATACTATGTCAACTACATGATCATGCAAAGCAATATGACAATGATGAACGTGTCATGATAAACGGAACGGTGGAAAGTTGCATGGCAATATATCTCGGAATGGCTATGGAAATGCCATAATAGGTAGGTATGGTGGCTGTTTTGAGGAAGATATAAGGAGGTTTATGTGTGAAAGAGTGTATCATATCACGGGGTTTGGATGCACCGGCGAAGTTTGCACCAACTCTCAATGTGAGAAAGGGCAATGCACGGTACCGAAGAGGCTAGCAATGATGGAAAGGTGAGAGTGCGTATAATCCATGGACTCAACATTAGTCATAAAGAACTCACATACTTATTGCAAAAATCTACAAGTTATCAAAAACCAAGCACTAAGCGCATGCTCCTAGGGGGATAGATTGGTAGAAAAAGACCATCGCTCGTCCCCGACCGCCACTCATAAGGAGGACAATCAAAGAACACCTCATGTTTCAAAATTGTTACATAACGTTTACCATACGTGCATGCTACGGGACTTGCAAACTTGAACAAAAGTATTTCTCAAATTCACAACTACTCAACTAACACAACTTTGATATCACTACCTCCATGTCTCAAAACAATCATCAAGCATCAAACTTCTCTTAGTATTCAACACACTCATAAGATAGTTTTTACTAATCTTGAATACCTAGCATATTAGGATTATTTAAGCAAATTACCATGCTATTTAAGACTCTCAAAATAATCTAAGTGAAGCATGAGAGATCAATAGTTTCTATAAAACAAATCCACCACCGTGCTCTAAAAGATATAAGTGAAGTACTAGAGCAAAAACTATATAACTCAAAAGATATAAGTGAAGCACATAGAGTATTCTAATAATTTCCGAATCATGTGTGTCTCTCTCAAACGGTGTGTACAGAAAAGATGATTGTGGTAAACTAAAAAATAAAGACTCAAATAATACAAGACGCTCCAAGCAAAACACATATCATGTGGTGAATAAAAATATAGCTCCAAGTAAAGTTACCGATGGAAGTAGACGAAAGAGGGGATGCCTTCCGGGGCATCCCCAAGCTTTGGCTTTTAGGTGTCCTTAGATTATCTTGGGCGTGCCATGGGCATCCCCAAGCTTAGGCTCTTGCCACTCCTTGTTCCATAATCCATCAAATCTTTCACCCAAAACTTGAAAACTTCACAACACAAAACTCAGCAGAAAATCTCGTGAGCTCCGTTAGCGAAAGAAAACAAAAAACCACTTCAAGGTACTGTAGTGAACTAATTCTTTATTTATATTGGTGTTAAACTTACTGTATTACAACTTCTCTATGGTTTGTAAACTATTTTACTAGCCATAGATTCATCAAAATAAGCAAACAACACACGAAAAACAGAATCTATCAAAAACAGAACAGCCTGTAGTAATCTGTAACTAACGCAAACTTCTAGAACTCCAAAAAATCAGAAAAAATAGGAAGACCTAGACAATTTATTTATTGATCAGCAGCAATTGGAATCAATATTTTATCACGTTCTGGTGAGTTTTAACAATTATTTTCGTGAACAGAAAGTTTCTGGAATTTTCTGCAAGAGCAAATAACTATCATCCAAGAAGATACTATAGGTTTAACTTGGCACAAACACTAATTAAAACATAAAAACACATCTAACCAGAGGCTAGAACAAATATTTATTCCTAAACAGAAGCAAAAAGCAAAAAACTAAAAATAAAATTGGGTTGCCTCCCAACAAGCGCTATCGTTTAACGCCCCTAGCTAGGCCTAATAGCAAGGATAGATCTAGGTATTGCCATCTTTGGTAGGCAATCCATATGTGGCTCTCATGATAGATTCATATGGTAATTTTATTTTCTTCCTAGGGAAGTGTTCCATGCATTTCTTTAATGGAAATTGGAATCTAATATTCCCTTCCTTCATATCAATAATTGCACCAATCGTTGTAAGGAAAGGTCTACCAAGAATAATAGGACATGAAGGATTGCAATCTATGTCAAGAACAATAAAATCTACGGGCACATAGTTCCTATTTGCAACAATGAGAACATCATTAATTCTTCCCATAGGTTTCTTAATAGTGGAATCCGCAAGGTGCAAGTTTAAAGAGCAATCATCAAAATCACGGAAACCTAGCAAATCGCACAAAGTTTTTGGAATCGTGGAAACACTAGCACCCAAATCACACAAAGCATAACATTCATGATCTTTAATTTTAATTTTAATAGTAGGTTCCCACTCATCATAAAGTTTTCTAGGGATAGAAACTTCCAACTCAAGTTTGTCTTCATAAGATTGCATCAAAGCATCAACGATATGTTTGGTAAATGCTTTATTTTGACTATAGGCATGAGGAGAATTCAGCACGGATTGCAACAAGGAAATACAATCTATCAAAGAGCAATTATCATAATTAAATTCCTTGAAATCCAAAATAGTGGGTTCATTAATATCTAATGTTTTGATCTTTTCAATCCCACTTTTATCAATTTTAGCATCAAGATCTAAAAACTCCGAATTTCTGGAACGCCTTCTAGGTAAAGGTGGATCATATTCAGCCCCATCATTATTAAGATTCATATTGAAAAACAAAGATTTGAGACGGGACACATCAATAACTTTTAGATCTTCATCTTTATTTTCATACGAACTAGAAGAACATGCTCTTATAAAGCAATCTTTCTTAGCACGCATCCTAGCGGTTCTTTCTTTGCACTCATCAATGGAAATTCTCATGGCTTTGAGAGACTCATTGATATCATACTTAGGAGGAATAGATCTAAGTTTTAAAGAACCAACATCAAGAGAAATTCTATCAACGTTCCTAGCCAATTAATCAACTTTAAGCATTTTTCTTCAAGCAAAGCATTGAAATTCTTTTGCGAATTCATAAATTCCTTAACACTAGTCTCAAATTCAGAGGGCATCTTATTAAAATTTCCATAAGAGCTGTTCTAGGAATTACCATAATTATTAGAGGAATTACTAGGATAAGGCCTAGGATTAAAGTTTCCTCTATACGCGTTGTTACCAAAATTATTCCTACCAACAAAATTCACATCCAAAGATTCATTATTATTCTCAATCAAAGTAGACAAAGGAATATCATTGGGATCAGAAGAAACACTCTTATTAGCAAATAATTTCATAAGCTCATCCATCTTTCCACTCAAAACATTAATTTCTTCTCTCGCATGCACTTTTTTACTAGTAGATCTTTCAGTGTGCCATTGAGAATAATTAACCATAATATTATCTAGGAGTTTAGTAGCTTCTCCTAAAGTGATTTCCATAAAAGTGCCTCCCGCGGCCGAATCTAAAAGATTTCTAGAAGCAAAATTCAATCCGGCATAAAATTTTTGTATAATCATCAACAAATTCAAACCATGCGTGGGGCAATTACGTATCATTAATTTTATCCTCTCCCAAGCTTGTGCAACATGTTCATGATCAAGTTGCTTAAAATTCATAATATCATTTCTAAGAGAGATAATCTTAGCGGGAGGAAAATACTTAGAGATAAAAGCATCTTTGCACTTATTCCAAGAATCAATACTATTTTTAGGCAAAGATGAAAACCAAGCTTTAGCATGATCTCTAAGCGAAAAAGGAAATAGCTTCAATTTAACAATATCATTGTTAACATCTTTCTTCTTATGCATATCACACAAATCAATGAAGCTATTTAGATGAGTAGCGGCATCTTCACTAGGAAGGCCGGCGAATTGATCTTTCATGACAAGATTCAACAAAGCAGCATTGATTTCACAAGATTCAGTATCGGTAAGAGGAGCAATCGGAGTGCTAAGGAAATCATTGTTGTTGGTATTGGTAAAGTCACATAACTTGGTATTATCTTGAGCCATCGTGACAAACAAGCAATCCAACACACGAGGAAACAAGAAGCGAACAAAAAGAGGCGAACGGAAAATAGAGGGCGAATAAAACGGCAAGGGTGAAGTGGGGGAGAGGAAAACGAGAAGCAAATGGCAAATAATGTAATGCAGGAGATAAGGGTTTGTGATGGGTACTTGGTATGTTGACTTTTACGTAGACCTCCCCGGCAACGGCGCCAGCAATCCTTCTTGCTACCTCTTGAGCACTGCGTTGGTTTTCCCTTGAAGAGGAAAGGGTGATGCAGCAAAGTAGCGTAAGTATTTCCCTCAGTTTTTGAGAACCAAGGTATCAATCCAGTAGGAGGCCACGCACGAGTCCCTCGCACCTACACAAACATATAAATCCTCGCAACCAACGCGATAAGGGGTTATCAATCCCTACACGGTCACTTACGAGAGTGAGATATGATAGATATGATAAGATAATATTTTTGGTATTTTTATGATAAAGATGCAAAGTAAAGAAAACAAAATAAAAACAGAAAAAGAAATAGCTAAGTGTTGGAAGATTAATATGATGGAAAATAGACCCGGGGGCCATAGGTTTCACTAGTGACTTCTCTCAAGAGCATAAGTATTTTACGGTGGGTGAACAAATTACTGTTGAGCAATTGACAGAATTGAGCATAGTTATGAGAATATCTAGGTATGATCATGTATGTAGGCATAACGTCCGAGACAAGTAGACCGACTCCTGCCTCCATCTACTACTATTACTCCACACATCGACCGCTATCCAGCATGCATCTAGAGTATTAAGTTCATAATAACAGATTAACGCTTTAAGTAAGATGACATGATGTAGAGGGATAAACTCATGCAATATGATACAAACCCCATCTTGTTATCCTCGATGGCAACAATACAATACGTGCCTTGCTGCCCCTACTATCACTGGGAAAGGACACCGCAAGATTGAACCCAAAGCTAAGCACTTCTCCCATTGCAAGAAAGATCAATCTAGTAGGCCAAACCAAACTGATAATTCGAAGAGACTTGCAAATATAACCAATCATACATAAAAGAATTCAGAAGATTCAAATATTGTTCATAGATAAACTTGATCATAAACCCACAATTCATCGGTCTCAACAAACACACCGCAAAAGAAGATTACATCGAATAGATCTCCACAAGAGAGGGGGAGAACATTGTATTGAGATCCAAAAAGAGAGAAGAAGCCATCTAGATAATAACTATGGACCCGAAGGTCTGAGGTAAACTACTCACACATCATCGGAGAGGCTATGGTGTTGATGTAGAAGCCCTCCGTGATCGATGCCCCCTCCGGCGGAGCTCCAGAACAAGCCCCAAGATGGGATCTCACGGGTACAGAAGGTTGCAGCGGTGGAATTAGGTTTTTGGCTCCGTCCCTGGTAGTTTGGGGGTACGTAGGTATATATAGGAGGAAGGAGTACGTCGGTGGAGCAACATGGGGCGCACGAGGGTGGAGGGCACACCCAGGGGGGTAGGCGCGCCCCTACCTCGTGGCTTCCTGGTAGCTTTCTTGACATAGGGTCCAAGTCCTCTGGATCATGTTCGTTCCAAAAATCACGTTCCCGAAGGTTTCATTCCGTTTGGACTCCGTTTGATATTCTTTTTCTGCGAAACTCTGAAATAGGCAAAAAACAGCAATTCTGGGCTGGGCCTCCGGTTAATAGGTTAGTCCCAAAAATAATATAAAAGTGTATAATAAAGCCCAATAATGTCCAAAACAGAAGATAATATAGCATGGAGTAATCAAAAATTATAGATACGTTGGAGACGTATCAGGGAGCAGGTACAGTTACCTCATCAAGTTCTACTTTCCTCCCACTCACTTCTTTCGAGAGAAACTCCTTCTCTAGAAAGGATCCATTCTTAGCAATGAATGTCTTGCCTTCGGATCTGTGATAGAAGGTGTACCCAACTGTCTCCTTTGGGTATCCTAAGAGGACACAATTCTCCGATTTGGGTTTGAGCTTATCAGGATGAAAACTTTTTCACATAAGCATCGCAACCCCAAACTTTAAGAAACGACAGCTTAGGTTTCTTGCTAAACCACAGTTCATACGGTGTCGTCTCAACAGATTTAGATGGTGCCCTTTTTAACGTGAATGCAGTTGTCTCTAATGCATAACCCCAAAACGATAGTGGTAAATCGGTAAGAAACATCATAGATTGCACTATATCCAATAAAGTACGGTTATGGCGTTCGGACATACCATTATGCTGTGGTGTTCCAGGTGGCACGAATTTGTGAAACTATTCCACATTGTTTTAATTGAAAACCAAACTCGTAACTCAAATATTCGTCTCCGCGATCAGATCGTAGAAACTTTATTTTCTTGTCACGATGATTTTCCACTTCACTCTGAAATTCTTTGAACTTTTCAATTTTTTCAGACTTATGTTTCATCAAGTAGATATACCCATATCTGCTCAAATTATCTGTGAAGGTCAGAAAATAACGATACCCGCCGTGAGCCTCAACACTCATCGGATTGCATACATCAATATGTATTCTTTCCAATAAGTTAGTTGCTCGCTCCATTGTTCCGGAGAACGGCGTTTTAGTCATCTTGCCCAAGAGGCATGGTTCGCAAGCATCAAGTGATTCATAATCAAGTGATTCCAAAAGCCCATCAGCATGGAGTTTCTTCATGCGCTTTACACCAATATGACCTAAACGGCAGTGCCACAAATAAGTTGCACTATCATTATTAACTTTGCATCTTTTGGCTTCAATATTATGAATATGTGTATCACTACGATCGAGATCCAACAAACCATTTTCATTGGGTGTATGACCATAGAAGGTTTTATTCATGTAAACAGAACAACAATTATTCTCTAACTTAATGAATAACCATATTGCAATAAACATGATCAAATCATATTCATGCTCAACGCAAACACCAAATAACACTTATTTAGGTTTAACACTAATCCCGAAAGTATAGGGAGTGTGCGATGATGATCATATCAATTCTTGGAACTACTTCCAACACACATCGTCACCTCGCCCTTTACTAGTTTCTGTTTATTCTGCAACTCCCATTTCGAGTTACTTAGCATCTGAACTAGTATCAAATACCGCGGGGTTGCTATAAACACTAGTAAAGTACACATCAATAACATGTATATCAAATATACCTTTGTTCACTTTGCCATCCTTCTTATCCGCCAAATACTTGGGGTAGTTCCGCTTCCAGTGACCAGTCCCTTTGCAGTAGAAGCACTTAGTCTCAGGCTTAGGTCGAGACTTGGGCTTCTTCACTTGAGCAGCAACTTGCTTGCCGTTCTTCTTAAAGTTCCCCTTCTTTCCTTTGCCCTTTTCTTGAAACTAGTGGTCTTGTTAACCATCAACACTTGATGCTTTTCTTGATTTCTACCTTCGTCGATTTCAGCATCACGAAGAGCTTGGGAATCGTTTCTGTTATCCCTTGCATATTATAGTTCATCATGAAGTTCTAGTAACTTGGTGATGGTGACTAGAGAATTCTGTCAATCACTATTTTATCTGGAAGATTAACTCCCACTTGATTCAAGCGATTGTAGTACCCAGACAATCTGAGCACATGCTCACTGCTTGAGCTATTCTCCTCCATCTTATTGGCAAAGTACTGTCAGAGGTCTCATACCTCTCAACATGGGCACGAGTATGAAATACCAATTTCAACTCTTGGAACATCTTATATGCTCTGTGGCGTTCAAAACATTTTTGACGTCTCGGTTCTAAGCCGTAAAGCATGGTGCACTAAACTATCAAGTAGTCATCATACCGAGCTTTTGTCAAAACGTTCATAACGTCTGCATCTGCTCTTGCAATAGTTCTGTTACCTAGCGGTGCATCAAGGACATAATACTTCTGTGCAGCAATGAGGTTAATCCTCAGATCACGGACCAAGTCCGCATCATTGCTACTAACATCTTTCAACTTAGTTTCTCTAGGAACATATCAAAATAAAATAGGGGAACTAAACGCGAGCTATTGATCTACAACATAGATATGCTAATACTACCAGGACTAAGTTCATGATAAATTTAAGTTCAATTAATCATATTACTTAAGAACTCCCACTTAGATAGATATCCCTCTAATCATCTAAGTGATCACGTGATCCAAATCAACTAAACCATAACCGATCATCACGTGAAATGGAGTAGTTTTCAATGGTGAACATCACTATGTTGATCATATCTACTATGTGATTCACGCTCGACCTTTCAGTCTTAGTGTTCCGAGGCCATATCTGCATATGCTAGGCTCGTCAAGTTTAACCTGAGTATTCTGCGTGTGCAAAACTGGCTTGCACCCGTTGTAGATGGACGTAGAGCTTATCACACCCAATCATCACGTGGTGTCTGGGCACGACGAACTTTGGCAACGGTGCATACTCAGGGAGAACACTTATACCTTCAAATTTAGTGAGAGATCATCTTATAATGCTACCGTCAAACAAAGCAAGATAAGATGCATAAAAGATAAACATCACATGCAATCAATATAAGTGATATGATATGGCCATCATCATCTTGTGCTTGTGATCTCCATCTCTGAAGCACCATCATGATCACCATCGTCACCGGCGCGACACCTTGATCTCCATCGTAGCATCGTTGTCGTCTCGCCAACTTATGCTTCTACGACTATCACTACCGCTTAGTGATAAAGTAAAGCATTACAGGGTGATTGCATTGCATACAATAAAGCGACAACCATATGGCTCCTGCCAGTTACCGATAACTCGGTTACAAAACATGATCATCTCATACAATAAAATATAGCATTACGTCTTGACCATATCACATCACAACATGCCCTGCAAAAACAAGTTAGTCGTCCTCTACTTTGTTGTTGCAAGTTTTACGTGGCTGCTATGGGCTGAGCAAGAACCGTTCTTACCTACGCATCAAAACCACAACGATAGTTCGTCAAGTTAGTGTTGTTTTAACCTTCTCAAGGACCGGGCGTAGCCACACTCGGTTCAACTAAAGTTGGAGAAACTAACACCCGCCAGCCACCTGTGTGCAAAGCACGTCGGTAGAACCAGTCTCGCGTAAGCATACGCGTAATGTCGGTCCGGGCCGCTTCATCCAACAATACCGCCGAACCAAAGTATGACATGCTGGTAAGCAGTATGACTTGTATTGCCCACAACTCACTTGTGTTCTACTCGTGCATATAACATCTACGCATAAAACCTGGCTCGGATACTACTATAGGGGAACGTAGTAATTTCAAAAAAAATCCTACGCACACGCAAGATCACGGTGACGCACAGCAACGAGAGGGGAGAGTGTTATCTACGTACCCTCGTAGACCGTAAGCGGAAGTGTTTTATCAACGCGGTTGATGTAGTCGTACGTCTTCACGATCCGACCGATCCAAGTACCGAACGCACGGCACCTCCGAGTTCTGCACACGTTCAGCTCGATGACGTCCTCGCCTTTCTCGATCCAGCAAGAGGGGCGAAGTAGTAGATGAGTTCTGGCAGCACGACGGCGTGGTGACGGTGTTGGTGAAGAACAATCTCCGCAGGGCTTCGCCAAGCACTACAGAAACTATGACAGAGGATAAACTAGAGGGGACAGGGTTGCCGGCACACGGCTTGGTCTTTCTTGATATTTCTTGGGTGCTAGCCCCACCCCTCTATTTATATGTTGAGCGCTGGGGTCGAAACTTGGAGTAAAAGCCTCCACAAAGTCGGTTTCACCCGAAAGGCAAGAGACCTTCTCGGACTCCAGGGCCAGACGCCAGGGTTCCCGGCGTTTGTACCCAGACGCCAGGGACCCTGGCGTCTGGCCCCTGGACTCCGCAAAACTTCCTTTTGCGCTTTCCAAAAACCTCGTGGGCTTTCCCCTTTGGCCCAGATAAAGTGTTCTTGTGCCCAAACATTTCGGGAAACATCCGGAACCCCTTCCGATGGATTCCGGAACCCTTCCGGAGGTCAAACACTACTATCCACATATCAATCTTTACTTCCGGACCATTCCGGAGTTCCTCGTCATATCCGTGATCTCATCCAAAACTCCGAACAACATTCGGTCACCAACAAACATAACTCATAGTACTATATCGTCAACGAACGTTAAGCGTGCGGACCCTACGGGTTCGAGAACTATGTAGACATGACTGATACGTCTCCAACGTATCTATAATTTATGAAGTATTCATGCTATTATATTATCCATCTTGGATGTTAAATGGGCTTTACTATGCACTTTTATATTAATTTTGGGACTAACCTATTGACCCAGAGCCCAGTGCCAGTTTCTATTTTTTCCCTTGTTTCAGTGTTTCGAAGAAAAGGAATACCAAACGGAGTCCAAACGGAATGAAACCTTCAGGAAAGTTATTTTTGGAAAGAAAGCAATCCGGGAGACTTGGAGTGCACGTCAGGGGATCAACGAGGAAGGCACGAGGTAGGGGGGTGCGCCCACCCCCCTGGGCGCGCCCTCCACCCTCGTGGGCCCTCGTGGCTCCCCTGACGTATTTCTTCCTCCTATATATACCAATATACCCTAAAACCTTTGGGGAACAGAATAGATCGGGAGTTCCGCCACCGCAAGCCTCTATAGCCACCAAAAACAAATCGGGACCCTGTTCCGGCACCCTGCCGGAGGGTGGATCCCTCACCGGTGGCCATCTTCATCATCCCGGCGCTCTCCATGACGAGGAGGGAGTAGTTCACCCTCGGGGCTGAGGGTGTGTACCAGTAGCTATGTGTTTGATCTCTCTCTCTCTCTCATGTTCTTGAGGTGATACGATCTTGATGTATCGCGAGCTTTGCTATTGTAGTTGGATCTTATGATGTTTCTCCCCCTCTACTCTCTTGTAACGGATTGAGTTTTCCCTTTGAAGTTATCTTATCGGATTGAGTCTTTAATGATTTGAGAACACTTGATGTATGTCTTGCCTGGGATAACCGTGGTGACAATGGGTTATTCTATTGATCCACTTGATGTATGTTTTGGTGATCAACTTGCGGGTTCCGCCCATGAACCTATGCATAGGGGTTGGCACACGTTTTCGTCTTGACTCTCTGGTAGAAACTTTGGGGCACTCTTTGAGGTTCTATGTGTTGGTTGAATAGATGAATCTGAGATTGTGTGATGCATATCGTATAATCATACCCACGGATACTTGAGGTGACATTGGAGTATCTAGGTGACATTAGGGTTTTGGTTGATGTGTGTCTTAAGGTGTTATTTTACTACGAACTCTAGGGCTGTTTGTGACACTTATAGGAATAGCCCAATGGATTGATCGGAAAGAATAACTTTGAGGTGGTTTCGTACCCTACCACAATCTCTTCGTTTGTTCTCCGCTATTAGTGACTTTGGAGTGACTCTCTGTTGCATGTTGAGGGATATTTATATGATCCAATTATGTTATTATTGTTGAGAGAACTTGCACTAGTGAAAGTATGAACCCTAGGCCTTGTTTCCTAGCATTGCAATACCGTTTACGCTCACTTTTATCATTAGTTACCTTGCTGTTTTTATATTTTTCAGATTACAAAAACCTTTATCTACCATCCATATTGCACTTGTATCACCATCTCTTCGCCGAACTAGTGCACCTATACAATTTACCATTGTATTGGGTGTGTTGGGGACACAAGAGACTCTTTGTTATTTGGTTGCAGGGTTGTTTGAGGGAGACCATCTTCATCCTACGCCTCCCACGGATTGATAAACCTTAGGTCATCCACCTGAGGTAAATTTGCTACTGTCCTACAAACCTCTGCACTTGGAGGCCCAACAACGTCTACAAGAAGAAGGTTGTGTAGTAGACATCAAGCTCTTTTCTGGCGCCGTTGCCGGGGAGGTGAGTGCTTGAAGGTATATCTTTAGATCTTGCAATCTAATCTTTTTGTTTCTTGTTTTATCACTATTTTAGTCTATAAAAGAAAACTACAAAAAAATGGAATTAAGGTTGCCTCATATGCTTCATCTTTTTAATGTCTTTCGTGAAAATGATGGGAAGGAAAATTGTGCTCAAGTACTAGAAGAAGAATTACATAGAATGCTTGGCATAAAATATGTGAATGATGAGCATGATTGCAATGTTGTTAGTATGAATTCTTTGAATACCCATGATGCTAATGATATGCAAAGCCACAAGCTTGGGGATGCTATGTTTGATGAAGATGATATGTTTAGTCCCCCAAGTTTTGATGAGCAAATTTATTATGATGAAAGCATGCCTCCTATTTATGATGATTATTGTGATGACACGTATGCTATAAAGAATAGAGATAACCATGAAACTTGTCATCATGATTTTAATTTTCAATTGGATTATGCTTCACATGATAGTTATTTTGTTGAGTTTGCTCCCACTATTATTCATGAGAACAAATTTGCTTTTGTGGAGAGTAATAAAATTTCTATGCAAGTAGATCATGAAAAAAATGCTTTATGTGCTGGTTATATGGTTGAATTCATTCATGATGCTACTGAAAATTATTATGAGAGAGGAACATATGCTTGTAGGAATTGCAATAATATCAAGTTTCCTCTCTATGTGCTTAAAGTTTTGAAGTTATGCTTGTTTTGCCTTCCTATGCTAGTTGATTATTGTTCCCATAAGTTGTTTGTTCACAAAATCCCTATGCATAGGAAGTGGGTTAGGCTTAAATGTGCTAGTCATATTCTTCATGATGTTCTCTTTGTGTTTCAATTCTTATCTTTTATGCGAGCATCATTGAAATCATCATGCCTAGCTATGGGCGAAAAACGTTAGCGCTTGTTGGGAGGCAACCCAATTTTATTTTTGTTCCCTGCATTTTTGCTCCTGTTTAGTAATAAATAAATCATCTAGCCTCTGGTTAGATGTGGTTTTATGTTTTAATTAGTGTTTTTGCCAAGTAAGACCTATAGGATCTTCTTGGATGATAATTATTTGATCTTGCTGAAAAAAACAGAAACTTTCTGCTCACGAAAACAATTGTTAAAAATCACCAGAAAGCGATAAAATACTGATTCCAATTGCAGTAGATCAATAATCCAATTATATATGTCTTCCTATTTTGGCAGATTTTTATGAGTTCCAGAAGTTTACTTTTGATACAGATTACTACAGACTGTTCTGTTTTTGACTGATTCTGTTTTCATTGTGTTGTTTGCTTATTTTGATGAATCTGTGAGTAGTATCGGAGGGTATGAACCATAGATAAGTTGGAATACAGTAGATATTACACCAATATGAATTTAGAATGAGTTCACAACAGCACCTAAGTGGTGATTTATTTTCTTATACTAACGGAGCTTACGAGTTTTCTGTTAAGTTTTGTGTTGTGAAGTTTTCAAGTTTTGGGTAAGGATTCGATGGAGTATGGAATAAAGAGTGGCAAGAGCCTAAGCTTGGGGATGCCCAAGGCACCCCAAGGTAATATTCAAGGACAACCAAGAGCCTAAGCTTGGGGATGCCCCGGATGGCATCCCCTCTTTCGTCTTCGTTCATCGGTAACTTTACTTGGAGCTATATTTTTATTCACCACATGATATGTGTTTTGCTTGGAGCGTCATTTTATTTTCTTTAGTTTGCTTGCTGTTTGAATAAAATACCAAGATCTGAAATTCTTAAATGAGAGAGAGTCTTCACATAGCTACATAATTATTTAACTACTCATTGATCTTCACTTATATCT